>NW_028157256.1:0-255000 GCF_964263955.1 Coregonus lavaretus
CATATAGCAGACTGGGCTTTCTTTATGGACTGTAACTGAAGCTCCATATTGCAGAGACTGGGCTTTCCTTATGGACTGTAACTGAAGCTCCATATAGCAGACTGGGCTTTCTTAATGGACTGTAACTGAAGCTCCATATAGCAGAGACTGGGCTTTCTTTATGGGCTGTAACTGAAGCTCCATATAGCAGAGACTGGGCTTTCTTTATGGGCTGTAGCTGAAGCTCCATATAGCAGAGACTGGGGCTTTCATTATGGGCTGTAACTGAAGCTCCATATATCAGAGACTGGGCTTTCCTTATGGGCTGTAACTGAAGCTCCATATAGCATAGACTGGGCTTTCTTTATGGACTGTAACTGAAGCTGCATATATCAGACTGGGCTTTCTTTATGGACTGTAACTGAAGCTCCATATAGCAGAGACTGGGCTTTCTTAATGGACTGTAACTGAAGCTCCATATAGCAGAGACTGGGCTTTCATTATGGACTGTAACTGAAGCTCCATATAGCAGAGACTGGGCTTTCTTTATGGGCTGTAACTGAAGCTCCACATAGCAGAGACTGGGCTTTCTTTATGGACTGTAACTGAAGCTCCATATAGCAGAGACTGGGCTTTCTTTATGGACTGTAACTGAAGCTCCATGTAGCAGAGACTGGGCTTTCCTTATGGACTGTAACTGAAGCTCCATATAGCAGAGACTGGGCTTTCCTTATGGACTGTAACTGAAGCTCCATATAGCAGAGACTGGGCTTTCCTTATGGACTGTAACTGAAGCTCCATATAGCAGAGACTGGGCTTTCCTTATGGACTGTAACTGAAGCTCCATATAGCAGAGACTGGGCTTTCCTTATGGACTGTAACTGAAGCTCCATATAGCAGAGACTGGGTGTTAGATTAATTTGTATTTTAAGAATAATGACTAAAGGATTTCACCCCAAATACAGTATAAATGTGTGAACTGTGTTAGAATTATAATGTATTGTCAACCTACTAACAGAGGGGGGCGGGACTAAACATTCCAGGGTGAAGGGGACTGAGAAGACGGGTTACAGGGGGCCTCCTAGAGGTGGGCGGAGCAGGGTGCCTTGGGGTGTCGAGGTATAAAACAGGAGGGTATGTGTTTTGGGCGGCAGAGCTCTCCATGAATAAAGATACAGATAATCCTTGTGGGTTGTGGACCTTGAATCATTGATGATTAAAACCAGAGCCTTACAACCTCTGGTAAAGATTCAAGCTTAGGTTGAATTAGAGATAGAAATTCTCGTAACAGTGTGGTCCTTTGAGCGGAGCTTAAATACGTCTTTGTCGTTCTAGAAACACCGAAACCGTGCACGGGCGGATGATTGCATCCGTGGAGAATAGTCCTGGCCTTCGACGTTAAGGTTATAAACAGGCCGGTGATTACTCTTATGAACGATAAAGACGTTAACGAGTTTGAAAAAGCATTTAAATCCAAACTGCAAGGAAAAGGTCAGTAATTTTTATTCATGGATTTTGGTGAAATGATTTGAACTTCTATAAGAATAGTGATTCTTGTGGAGGGCAGAAAATAGTTACCAAAATCGCGAAGGAGAATAATTCTGGGAATTATTACTAAACAAGGAGGGTCCGTAATTGACCCTAGGTAAATAGCTATTACCAAAATAGTCTAGTCCGAAATGACACGGGGTGAAAGGCCATCACCAATGTAAACTAGTTTTTATTGAGACTGTACTGGGTACAGTGCTACGATAAACAGGGAAAGGGATGATTTTTGTCGTGTGCTATGGATACATAAAACAGGTCAAAAGTCTCGTAAACAACTGGGGATTTGCTAGAACTCTGTCTGTTTCATGAAACTGGAGCAGCTACGACCTCTAGGTTACAAATAGGTTTGGCAAATAATTGTATAATGTTGTGTACGTGTGAGACTTGAATCCATCGGAATACGTGATAATTGTTTCAAGGAAGGAGCTAAAAATAGGTCGTGTGAGAAAAAATGGTTATCTGACTCTTTTCATGAAACCGGAGTTTTAAATAAAAAACTCTGGGTTACGGGTGGATAATTTTAAATGGTTAATTACAAAAGCAGATCATAACATTGGCTCGAGAGACGCACTAAAATAATAGCTCCTAGGAGAATAATTCTGGGAATTATTACTAAACGGGGGGATTTTTTATTTTTCCACCATGGGAAATAAATAGTCTAAAGAGGTCCGAGAATTAACGGGGGATGAAAGATATATGTTAGGAAGAGATCGAAGAAATATGTTTTATGGATCCATTTGGGAGAAGAGGTATGAATTTATTGGGCATCTCGAAGTAAAAAAGTTAGAAGTTATATGATTAGGCAGATGCATGTAAAACGGATTTGAAAAAACAGCGAAAGGAGGGGCTAGAGACAGCGAGGGGTTTTTTAAGCGCGAAGGAGCGAGGAAGTGCTTTAACTGAAACAAATGAATATTTGGCAAAAGTGTATCGCCCCGTGTAAATACTGGAACAGAACAAGTCATAACCATCGTGACTGCAGGGGTAAAGGGAAGGGCAGTGTCGGAGATAGGACAGTCTATTTTTTGGTTCAACGGGTAAAATGTTTGAAAAAATGATTCGTGTCGATTAAGAATTGGCTAAAAACAATACGAAGCGATTATTTGAGAGGTACCTATAAAATTCCAACGATGCATATGTATGAACTTTCTCACTCAAACGTAGACGTACGTCATGAGTGAGAAAGTAGAGAATATTTACATTTGCATTTTTGGTAATTTGGCAGACGCTCTGGTCCGGAGCGACTTGCAGGAGCAGTGGGGGTTGGGTGCCTTGCTTGGGGGCACATCGGCAGATTTTTCGCCTGGTCGGCTCGGGAGTTGGAGCCGGCGACCTCGGTTACTGAGACGGTGCTCTTGGTTACTGGGCTACCAGCCGGCGGAGATGAGTTTAAGGTTGTGCCGTTGTTTGATTAGGTGATAAGGTTATGTGATAAGGTTTAATGGGTAATCGGACCATAACTAAAGTGGTTATAGAAGTAAGGTATAAAGATGTAGTAAGAGCTATAGAGGGTGTAGTGCACCCTAAGACAGGAATAGAGGGGGTCAGAGGAACCCATTGATACGGGGTGTGAAGTGTTTGAATTGGAAACAATTGAATTGGCTCTGTAGCAAGAACAGAAACCATACCTCACCTTAACAATATTGGGGAAAAATATTAAATTCTTGTGTGAGACAGGGGCATGTCGAACAGCAATCTGTGTAGCCGACATACCCAAAGGAATTAGAATTAATGGGGAAAAAATCATGGTACGCTCGGCCTCGGGCCATCAATTCATAGAGCGATTATCGGCCCCTGTGACTTTACAACATGAAGATTCAGGGGGTGAGGTATGCATACCTGTACTGGTATCAAGCCTGTGTCCAGTCAATTTACTAGGAAGGGATGCCATGACTCAGTTGAACGTAGCTGTGAAGCCTACGCTGAGGGGTATGAAGGCATATGTCGTAAGGGATAATATGGTATTGAGCGGGGAGGGAAAACCATGCTATTGGTATAGCCAGGATCTGCTAAGAGGGGGACCTACAGACATACTGAAAGCACTAATAGACCTAGGAAATGAGTTAGTGATTGGATCAACTAAGATGACAGTAGATGACTTACACTGTACATTATGGTGTAATGAGCACCCAGGCCCTAACCCAGATTATGAGGAAGAAGTGTTAAAAACCACAGAAAAAAATATTGGGTTAAAATGGGTTCACTATGATTAAAAACGTGCAGCTGTAGAGGTGGAGTTGGGACCACAAAGCCAGAGGCTGTACAGAGAAAGATGGAGCCCCCATGTTGCCCTAGTGAAAGAACATTCAGAGGAATGGTTATCACTAGGTAAATGGATAAAACAGGGGGAAAACATTACTGACTGGCAGAATACACCAAATGGGGATCAGTATAGCCACTCCACTGGGAGATATAGAAGAAAGTTGAATTGGAGAGCAAAAACCCAGCCCGGGGTCCACCTGGAGACAAGTTTTAACGGATGACAGGAAGAGATTTTCTTAACTCAGGAACAGGAGGCTGAGTTAGCTGCAATTCCGTTCAAATTATGGTCACAAGGACCAGCCGATGTAGGACTAATTAAGGGGGTAGCTCCAGTACAAGTGATTCCTCGATCCGATCATAGACCATACCAAAAGCAATACCCTATGAAACCAGAAGCAATAAAAGGGATAACACCTACATTTGAGCATTTACTTAAGGGAGGGGTGATAATTCCTGGAGATGAGGCACAATGCAACTCTCCAGTATTTCCTGTTAAAAAGGCGGCACCTAGCGCCGACTGGAGGATGGTCATGGACTTGCAGGGGGTTAATAGAAATATAATTCCCAGAGCTCCATGTGTACCAGATCCACATACATTGCTGAACCAATTGAAACCAGAGAACTCCTATTTTACAGTGATATATTTAGCTAATGCTTTCTTTAGTATCCCAGTTCATCCGGATAGTCAGGGGTGGTTTGGCTTTACTTTTCAGGGAAGGAAATGAACTTACGCTAGGATGCCTCAAGGCTACTCGGAAAGTCTTACAATCTTTGCCCAGGCTATAACTAGGAATTTGGGAAAGTTTGAACCTAGGGAAGGAAGCCAAATGTTAGTTTATGTAGATGATATTCTATTAGCTAATCCCACTCAATTGGATACAATCCAATTGTTAACCTTCCTGGGAGAACAGGGACACAAAGTGAGCAAAAAGAAGCTTCAACTTTGGCAGAGCGAGGTCATTTACCTAGGATACACTATAACTCAGGAGGGGCGAATGTTAAACTCATCCAGGAAAACTGCTATACTTGAAGCGCCAAAACCGTTAAACAAAAAACTAATGATGAGCTTTTTAGTAATGATAAACCGCTGTAAAGCTTGGGTACTCCATTATGTACTGCATACGGGTAAATTAAGTGATCTTATCTATGGGAAGGCAATGGCAGCCCATGGTAAAATCATTTGAAACTCTAAGGAGGCATACATACAGTGGGGGAAAAAAGTATTTAGTCAGCCACCAATTGTGCAAGTTCTCCCACTTAAAAAGATGAGAGAGGCCTGTAATTTTCATCATAGGTACACGTCAACTATGACAGACAAAGTGAGGAAAAAAAATCCAGAAAATCACATTGTAGGATTTTTTATGAATTGATTTGCAAATTATGGTGGAAATAAGTATTTGGTCAATAACAAAAGTTTCTCAATACTTTGTTATATACCCTTTGTTGGCAATGACACAGGTCAAACGTTTTCTGTATGTCTTCACAAGGTTTTCACACACTGTTGCTGGTATTTTGGCCCATTCCTCCATGCAGATCTCCTCTAGAGCAGTGATGTTTTGGGGCTGTTGCTGGGCAACATGGACTTTCAACTCCCTCCAAAGATTTTCTATGGGGTTGAGATCTGGAGACTGACTAGGCCACTCCAGGACCTTGAAATGCTTCTTACGAAGCCACTCCTTCGTTGCCGGGCGGTGTGTTTGGGATCATTGTCATGCTGAAAGACCCAGCCACGTTTCATCTTCAATGCCCTTGCTGATGGAAGGAGGTTTTCACTCAAAATCTCACGATACTTGGCCCCATTCATTCTTTCCTTTACACGGATCAGTCGTCCTGGTCCCTTTGCAGAAAAACAGCCCCAAAGCATGATGTTTCCACCCCCATGCTTCACAGTAGGTATGGTGTTCTTTGGATGCAACTCAGCATTCTTTGTCCTCCAAACACGACGAGTTGAGTTTTTACCAAAAAGTTCAATTTTGGTTTCATCTGACCATATGACATTCTCCCAATCCTCTTCTGGATCATCCAAATGCACTCTAGCAAACTTCAGACGGGCCTGGACATGTACTGGCTTAAGCAGGGGGACACGTCTGGCACTGCAGGATTTGAGTCCCTGGCGGCGTAGTGTGTTACTGATGGTAGGCTTTGTTACTTTGGTCCCAGCTCTCTGCAGGTCATTCACTAGGTCCCCCCGTGTGGTTCTGGGATTTTTGCTCACCGTTCTTGTGATCATTTTGACCCCACGGGGTGAGATCTTGCGTGGAGCCCCAGATCGAGGGAGATTATCAGTGGTCTTGTATGTCTTCCATTTCCTAATAATTGCTCCCACAGTTGATTTCTTCAAACCAAGCTGCTTACCTATTGCAGATTCAGTCTTCCCAGCCTGGTGCAGGTCTACAATTTTGTTTCTGGTGTCTTTTGACAGCTCTTTGGTCTTGGCCATAGTGGAGTTTGGAGTGTGACTGTTTGAGGTTGTGGACAGGTGTATTTTATACTGATAACAAGTTCAAACAGGAGCCATTAATACAGGTAACGAGTGGAGGACAGAGGAGCCTCTTAAAGAAGAAGTTACAGGTCTGTGAGAGCCAGAAATCTTGCTTGTTTGTAGGTGACCAAATACTTATTTTCCACCATAATTTGCAAATAAATTCATTAAAAATCCTACAATGTGATTTTCTGGAGAAAAAAATTCTCAATTTGTCTGTCATAGTTGCCGTGTACCTATGATGAAAATTACAGGCCTCTCTCATCTTTTTAAGTGGGAGAACTTGCACAATTGGTGGCTGACTAAATACTTTTTTCCCCCACTGTACATCAGGGATGTTATCCAAATGGTAGAGAGTAAAGAGGGATATGACATTGGTCGTGATTTAAAGATGATGACGTTTTTTTTGGTGGGCTATTAGATATAACTGGGTTAATCACGAACATAGAGGTTTTTATTCTTTGTTGCTAGGCAGAAGACTTAGGTGACCTAAATATGGACTTGTCATGTCCAACAATCAGTCTTCAGGTCAAGCCCGGGAGAGCCTGGGTAGAACAGAGTTTGAACTAAACATAAGTGTTTTTACAAGATAAGAGATTGATGATTGGATTACTAATTGATTCTGAACTGGATGAAAGTCGAATTTAGCTGCCATAAAAGACAAAGGAAGTGGGAGGAGCAATAAAGAAGCAAAAGACAATCTCAAAAATGAAAGGCATGGCAATTGGTTGATAAATTACCTAAGGGATTGTTTAGGTAGGTGGTAATATTGACACATGAGCAGAACTATGTGTCAAGAGGAGGGAAGAGGCTAATTGTAGGATTAAATAATATACGAAGGAGAGGACAAAATACTTTTAAAAAACATTTTTTTTAGATACAGTCTAGAAAGAGAATGCAGTCAGAAATTGTTAGATTAATCTGAACATGTGTGAAGATAGTTTATTAACCACACCCTTTATGTCAGAGGTTTTGTGCCCCATAGGTGAACTAAAGGAGAAGGTGACCCACACTATCTAACCAGGTGACTGGTGAGCATCCAGTCACTAGAAGGAAAACTGGAAGCAGGCCTGTTGGGAAGGGCCCTATCAGGTTATATTGGTCACCGCCTTGGCCATTAGAATAGCAGAGAAAGGAACCTGGGTCCATGTTACCCACTGCAAGAGGTAAGACCACATACAAGCACCACTTAGCACACACAGAGTTGGAGAGCAGAACTAGACCAATATGGTCCAGGGATCACCTCTGTCAACGAAGATCTCCTACCCCGACCTATCATCACTGTAGTGTGTTCTTAGGGTGTGAGTATGGGGTGGTACCAAGCAGAAGGACTAAAGGCAGGAGAGGGTTGGCGGTTTTTGGGAATACGGGTGACCCTGAGCTGCATCATAGTCTCTGCAATAGTCTTGGTATGTCAAGATCCACCACCACCTCGCACCAATTACGCTATGGCCTTACCATTATTAAGAAATAAAAGGGAAGCGACCCGACCTTGTTACAAACGAGAATCCCGCTGTTCCTCCTGCTCACCACCAGAGGGAACCCTCTCCTGAGTATTAACCCCTGAACTACATTTCCCACATACCTGGCTCTGATTACTGTTGCACCTGACTCCCATCAGTAGACTATTTAGGTGCTCTCTCTCTCTCTCTCTTTGCGAAGTCTTGTTTACCCTGGTGTTCATTTCTGAGCGTTTTTGCCTGTGTCTGTCTGCCCGTGGATTACTCTGGATTGTTTTTCCCTCCTTGATTCTTTGCTGCCTGCCCTGGACTATATCCTTTACTGGACTGATTTTTGTAAGCTTGCTGCCTGCCCTGACTTTATGCCTGTACCTGGATTACGATGTGCCTTATCCCTACTGTTGTGTCTGCTGGCGATTGACCCTGTTTGTACAACCAAGATTGTAATAAAACTGCAAATGGATCCTCACTCTTATGGAGCGTCATTACAGAAGACTTCGCCAACACACGATCCAGCAGCTCTGGTTCAGATGTCCACGGAGATCTCCACTCAAGCTAACCAACTCGCCATTCATCAACAGCAGCTAACCCATTTGACTACAGTAACAGAGGAACTCGTCAGGACGCTACAGAGTTTGCAGGTGTCGCTAACGAACCCAGCCCCTCCTCAACCGAACGCGAGTGTGGGCACTTCTCCACCACCGTCACTCACAGGTAACCCACGTCTGTCTCTCCCTGATAAGTTCGACGGCAACCCAACTAAAAGTAAGGGATTTCTACTGCAATGTTCATTATTCATTGATCAACAACCAGCTATGTATGTCACCGATGCCAGCAAGATTTCCTTGGTATGCTCACTCCTCACTGACAAGGCGTTAGAGTGGGTGACGGCGGTTTGGAGAGAGGATGGCACTGCTTTCCCATCGTTTGGTACCTTTCTTCAACGCTTCCGGGAAATATTTGAACACCCGGAGGGAGGTATGAGAGCTGATGACCGACTACTGGCGTTGAGCCAGGGCAGGAATACCGCAGCAGAATATGCTTTGACATTTCGCACTCTAGCAGCTCAAACCGACTGGGTGGAGAGCACACTTAAACTGCTCTTTCGCAAGGGACTCAGCTTGGAGTTGCAATCCGAACTGGCCTGCCGAGATGAAGGGAGATCGCTGCATCAATTCATCGAACTAACCATTCAGATTGACAATCTGATTCGTTCACGTCGTCCACTCAGAACGATACCCACCAGCACACAATACCCGGTCACTCGGTCTCAAACTGAACCCATGCAGCTCGGATATACTCACCTGACTCCGGAAGAACGTGAACGCCGCATACGTCAACATCTCTGCCTCTATTGTGGTCAACCGGGCCATCTGAGGGCGTTTTGCCCCACCAGACCACCTCCTCGTAATCCCTCTTCGGTGAGTCCTTGTGTTCAAGCACATCACTCCAGTTCTTGCATCAAAGTACCTATAGTATTATCTCTAGAGGGCAATCATATATCCACATCAGCTCTATTAGACTCAGGAGCAGCCGGGAACTTTATGTCTCACGAGTTTGCCCAACAACAACAATTCCCATTAATCTCCTGTAACTCTCAATTGGCAGTGGAGGCGCTAGATGGACGGCCTCTCGGCGATGGGAGGGTCCTGCACACCACCGTGGACCTTCAACTACAGACCGGTACCCTTCACACTGAGGTAATTCGGTTCTACGTCATCACATCACCTCATAACCCGGTTATTCTTGGACTCCCCTGGCTACGTCAACATAATCCCCTCATCTCATGGAGGGAGGGTCGTATCATCAAATGGGACCCGTCATGTCACTCCAACTGCTTAACTGGCAGCCCTTCACTCCCCATTCAGACCGTCACGCTAAAGGACGAGCCGGCCCTTTTCCCCACTCTTCCTATTGAATACTCTGACCTCATCGAAGCTTTTAGCAAGACCAAGGCGATGGAACTTCCTCCTCATCGATCAAGCGACTGTTCCATCGAACTATTACCAGGCACAACACCACCTAAGGGCCGAATCTTTCCCCTATCACAACCCGAATCAGAAGCCATGAACAACTACATCGAGGAGGAACTTTCGAAGGGGTTCATTAGAACGTCGACATCACCTGCAGCCGCTGGCTTCTTCTTTGTTAAAAAAAAAGATGGTGGCCTACGCCCTTGTATCGACTACCGGGGTCTCAACGACATCACCGTCAAGTTTCGATATCCTTTACCGCTGGTACCAGCTGCCCTAGAACAACTCCGCAAAGCCAAGCACTTCTCCAAACTGGACCTCCGCAGCGCCTACAATCTCATTCGCATCCGGGACGGTGATGAATGGAAGACAGCTTTCTCTACCAGCACTGGGCATTATGAGTATTTGGTTATGCCTTTCGGGCTGTCCAATAGTCCGTCCGTATTTCAGTCGTTCATCAATGACGTCTTTCGGGACATGCTTAATCGTTGGGTAATTGTTTACATCGATGACATTCTCGTCTATTCCAACACCTATGAGGAACACGTGCAACACGTGAGAACAGTATTACAACGACTCATGGATCACCAATTATACGCCAAAGCAGAGAAGTGCGAATTTCACCAGACTTCCACGTCTTTCTTGGGCTACATCATCAACCAGGAGGGAGTCGCCATGGACGAGAAGAAGGTCAAGGCCGTTCTAGACTGGCCACTGCCAGTAACCTTAAAGGAGTTACAACGCTTCTTGGGATTTGCTAACTTCTACCGACGCTTCATCAGGAATTTCAGCTCGGTAGCTTCTCCCTTAACCTCTATGACTAAGAGAAATGCTTCACACCTCACCTGGTCAACTACAGCACAGGAGGCTTTCGCAGAACTCAAGTCACGGTTCACATCTGCCCCCATCCTCCACCACCCTAATCCTGAACTCCCGTTTACAGTTGAAGTGGACGCTTCTAATACGGGCATTGGAGCCATCCTCTCACAGCGGCACGGATCCCCACTCAAGCTCTATCCGTGCGCTTATTACTCCCGCAAACTTAGTCCAGCCGAACAGAACTACGACGTCGGAAACCGAGAACTGTTGGCCATGAAAGCAGCTATGGAGGAGTGGCGTCATTGGCTGGAGGGAGCTAAACACCCGTTTGTGATTCTAACTGACCACAAGAATCTGGAATATTTGCGATCTGCCAAGAGACTGAATCCCAGACAAGCGAGGTGGGCTCTCTTCTTTACACGATTTGACTTCACCGTTACCTATCGTCCCGGTTCAAAGAACACCAAAGCAGACGCATTATCACGCCAACACGACGGTGTAGTTCCCACTGAATCCAAGGAAACCCTGCTTCCTGAGTCATTAATCGTGGCCCCTATTCAGTGGGACA
The DNA here is from genome assembly GCF_964263955.1 of Coregonus lavaretus. Classification (NCBI taxonomy): domain Eukaryota; kingdom Metazoa; phylum Chordata; class Actinopteri; order Salmoniformes; family Salmonidae; genus Coregonus; species Coregonus lavaretus. The sequence goes on from NW_028157256.1 coordinate 11,092, forward strand.
TCATGACAGAGCTCACCCAGGCTAATTCACAAAAGACCCCTCCTCCCGAATGCCCCCCTAACAAAACTTTTGTACCTCAGGATCTCTGTCAGAAAGTGCTACAGCAAGTTCACTCCGTACTCAGCTCCGGTCATCCTGGTATCGCTGCCACTGTTCACCTGCTTCAGAACAGCTTTTGGTGGCCCACCTTGCGGGCAGACACAATAAAATTTATTAACGAATGCACCACCTGTAACACAAGCAAACATCTCAGACAACTACCATCGGGCCTACTGCAACCACTGCCAGTTCCCCACCGACCATGGTCCCATCTGGCCATAGACTTTATTACCGATCTTCCCAAGTCCAATGGGAACACCACAATACTCACTGTCATAGATCGCTTCTCCAAGGCCTGCCGGTTGATTCCACTTCCCAAACTGCCCACAGCATTGGAAACAGCCGAACTCATGTGCAACCTTGTGTTTCGCTTCTATGGTCTGCCTGAGGACATCGTGTCGGATCGGGGGCCCCAATTCACATCCAGAGTATGGTCAGCATTCTTCCAACAACTCAACATCAACATTAGCCTCACGTCAGGATATCACCCACAATCTAATGGTCAGACAGAACGCCTCAATCAGGAGATCACCCGGTTTCTCAGAGCCTACTGTCATCAGAACCAAGCAGACTGGAGTCGATTCCTCATGTGGGCGGAGTATGCACAGAACTCACTCCAGAAACCCTCCACCGGTCTAACTCCATTCCAATGTGTAATGGGCTTCCAACCTCCCCTATTTCCATGGTCAGGGGAACCCACCGAGGTACCCTCTGTCAACGACTGGCTCCAAAGAAGCGAGGACATCTGGAGTCAGGCTCACACCCACCTGCTACGTGCGGTCAGGAGACAGAGGTTGCAGGCCAATCGTCACCGTCGCCCCAATCCCGAATATACTCCAGGTCAATGGGTCTGGCTATCCACTCGAGACCTACGCCTCAGACTTCCTTGCAAGAAACTCAGTCCCAGGTATGTAGGTCCCTTCCAAATTGTTAAACAGATTACACCAGTTTCCTTCCGTTTGGCATTACCCTCTAATTATCGTATCTCTCCCACTTTTCATGTATCACTTCTCAAACCCGCTGGTGGTCCGAGAGCGGAGGAGCAGACCAGGGATCAGGGCCCCCCACCCATCTTGGTGGACGGCGAGGAGGCATATCAGGTTCGAGATCTACTCGATTCCAGACGCCGGGGCAGGCTCCTCCAATATCTGGTGGATTGGGAGGGGTACGGACCGGAAGAGCGATCCTGGGTTAATACAGAGGACATACTCGACCCCGCACTCATGACTGAGTTCCATAGGACGCACCCGGAGAAACCGGGTCCCCGACCTCGAGGAAGACCCCGGCGTCGTTCGCCTCTTCGCGTCAGGAGCCGCTCGCAGGGGGGGGGCTCTGTTACAAACGAGAATCCCGCTGTTCCTCCTGCTCACCACCAGAGGGAACCCTCTCCTGAGTATTAACCCCTGAACTACATTTCCCACATACCTGGCTCTGATTACTGTTGCACCTGACTCCCATCAGTAGACTATTTAGGTGCTCTCTCTCTCTCTCTCTTTGCGAAGTCTTGTTTACCCTGGTGTTCATTTCTGAGCGTTTTTGCCTGTGTCTGTCTGCCCGTGGATTACTCTGGATTGTTTTTCCCTCCTTGATTCTTTGCTGCCTGCCCTGGACTATATCCTTTACTGGACTGATTTTTGTAAGCTTGCTGCCTGCCCTGACTTTATGCCTGTACCTGGATTACGATGTGCCTTATCCCTACTGTTGTGTCTGCTGGCGATTGACCCTGTTTGTACAACCAAGATTGTAATAAAACTGCAAATGGATCCTCACTCTTATGGAGCGTCATTACAGACCTACTGACCGTCAAGGACGAGTGATCTACAAAATAGGAGTCAGAGAAGGGTGGGGAGTAAGATTCAAAATTAGGATTAGGGATCTTATCAGGACGAATAAGCAAGCAACTTGGGATTATAAAATCCCATTGTAATTATGTTCAGCTCCCTCTGCGGATTGTTCCTGGGCTCAGGTATTTAGAGATACTGGGGGACGGAGAGATGAGACGGGGGAGGGTGGGGGGGGGGTGGGGGCTGGACATCCAGATGGAGGATAAGAAGGTATAACGATATCCCCACAGAGATGGTAGTAACAATAGTAAAGGTCACTAGAGAGGACATGAAAATAACTTACTGGGCTTGCGCGGATTAATACGGATGGGATACTTGTCTAAGATTACATTTGATGGAGTTGAAAGATATGGAGGGCACAGGTACTGTCATTAATAGCAATAGACAGAGTAGATCAGTCAAGGGATGACGGAGTCAATTCGACTAACCCGTCCACTATGAAAGATTTTCTCCTCCAAGAATGGAACCAAGGGGAAGTGGAGGGGGTCTCTGATGAGAATCTCTGGTTAAAGTGGATGAAGTACACCGCTAGGGCCTTGGGGGAGACCAATTGTTATGCATGCTCCATTGGGCGACCGACAATGTTGACCGCCCCAATGCCAAAGGCAATGTTTCCCTGTGTATTAGACCTGGGGTCCAATCAAAAAGAGCCAAAGTGCACAGGGATTGAGCTGGCAAAATTGACATACTCGGCCAGCTCACCTAGATTCACTTTAACTCCTGGTGAATACCAGTGTTACAGACATAGAAATGGCACCCGTAACTTAGGTGATTTTGATGGCTGTAAGGAGATAATTAATGGGACTGATTTAGATAAGGAAGGGAGGGGAAAAATTAGGAACCTAACCATCCCTCTGACTGATGTGTGGTGGGCATGTACTAACAAAGGGAGCATTTCGACAGACATTACCAGAAGGATGGGTGGGTACTTGTGCACCAGTATTGTTGGTCCAAACCTGTAAGAATTAGTCATCAAAGACCAGTGACAGGAAGAATAATCAGGAGGAGGAGAAATATAGGTCAGGAAGGAAATAGCCCAATTTGGATAGATGGTATAGGCATCCCCAGGGGTGTTCCAGACGAATACAAAGCTATGAATCAAATATGGGAGGGTTTTACTACAACATTTTTCTGGTGGGTGACGATAAACAAAAATATGGATTGGATAAATGATATCTATCACAACCAACAACGATTCATTGACCAGACTAGAGATGCAGTAAAGGGGATCTCAGAGCGATTATCCGCCATCCCGCTCATAACTTAGTAGAGGTTGGTTCTAGATCAGGCAGAAAGGGCCGGTGTCTATAGAATGATAAACCATTGTCGCACATTTATCCCTAACAACACCACACTGGATGGGACAGTCACCAGAGCTCTTACAGAATTAACTGCACTAAGTGAAGAATGAACTGAGAACTCAGAAGTTAGTACATCGTGGATAGGGTGGTTTGATGAAATATTTGGTAAATGGAAAACCATAGCAGCCACCATCTTAGGAGCGGTCAGTGTTTGTATGGTTATTCTTGTATTATGTGGTTGTTGTCTTGTTCCCTGTGTCCGAGGATTGGTGAATCAGGCGTTGGTGAGGTGCAGTATCTGAACAATGATGAGAGATGGACTGACTCCGGACTCTGACCAGGGGAATGTGAAAAAAACAATCCTCCAGGCTTGGTGGATGACGAGGATTTGGACCCTGAAAGACCGCAATTGGATGAAATGTTTATTAGTTCTGACGTGATCTCTGAGATTAATCATGCTTGTAAAATACATTTATCCTGAAGGTGAAGATATTTAGTCAAAGGGGTGGATTGTTAGATTAATTTGTATTTTAAGAATAATGACTAAAGGATTTCACCCCAAATACAGTATAAATGTGTGAACTGTGTTAGATTTAATATGTATTGTCAACCTACTAACAGAGGGGGGCGGGACTAAACATTCCAGGGTGAAGGGGACTGAGAAAACGGGTTACAGGGGGCCTCCTAGAGGTGGGCGGAGCAGGGTGCCTTGGTGTGTCGAGGTATAAAACAGGAGTGTATGTGTTTTGGGCGGCAGAGCTCTCCATGAATAAAGATACAGATAATCCTTGTGGGTTGTGGACCTTGAATCATTGATGATTAAAACCAGAGCCTTACAACCTCTGGTAATGATTCAAACGTAGGTTGAATTAGAGATAGAAATTCTCGTAACACTGGGCTTTCTTAATGGACTGTAACTGAAGCTCCATATAGCAGACTGGACTTTCATTATGGACTGTAACTGAAGCTCCATATAGCAGACTGGACTTTCATTATGGACTGTAACTGAAGCTCCATATAGCAGAGACTGGGCTTTCCTTATGGACTGTAGCTGAAGCTCCATATAGCAGAGACTGGGCTTTCCTTATGGACTGTAGCTGAAGCTCCATATAGCAGAGACTGGGCTTTCCTTATGGACTGTAACTGAAGCTCCATATAGCAGAGACTGGGCTTTCCTTATGGACTGTAGCTGAAGCTCCATATAGCAGAGACTGGGCTTTCCTTATGGACTGTAACTGAAGCTCCATATAGCAGAGACTGGGCTTTCCTTATGGACTGTAACTGAAGCTCCATATAGCAGACTGGGCTTTCTTTATGGACTGTAACTGAAGCTCCATATAGCAGAGACTGGGCTTTCCTTATGGACTGTAACTGAAGCTCCATATAGCAGAGACTGGGCTTTCCTTATGGACTGTAGCTGAAGCTCCATATAGCAGTCACAACAGTGTGACATATGGGATAATTATAGAGATGACAAGAATGACATGTTGTTGTGATGTCATGAGTTTGAGACTCCACATGCCCGTATGTCACTTATGCAGTCTCTGTCGGAGACCTGCACACACACACACGCCTAAGGCCATCTGGGCCATGACTGGGAAAGCAGCCCACCCACATCAGACAGGCCTATGTGTGTTGTGTGAAATGGATTTGTTGCTTGCATTCTTAATTACCAGTCTAGTTCATTCTCTTGATTAAAATAAAATATATTTTATTGTCACATACACCGGATAGGTGCAGTGTGGTCTTTTACAGGGTCATCCATAGTAGTATAGTGCCCCTGGAGCAAATTAGGGTTAAGTGCCTTGCTCAAGGGCACATCGGAAAAAAAATAACCTTGTCAGCTCGGATATTCGAACCAGCGACCTTTCAGTTACTGGCCCAACGCTCTAACTTCTAGGCTACCTGCTGCCCTTTTTATCATGTATGTATTATCTATGTAGACATCTACATTTCCACTTTCCATTTCCACTCTCTCTCTCCCACTCTCTCTCTGTCTCTCTCTGTGTGTGTGAGTCTCTCTCTCTGTCTCTGTCTCTCTCTCCCGCTCTCTCTCTTTTTCTCCCTCTCTCTCCTGCTGTCACCCCTCCCCTCCGACTCTTTACCATGTTTATTTCTGGGGGCTGATTCCGGAGGATCGTTATGGAAGCCGGAACTGTGACTTTGCTGAAAAGGAGGGAGGGAGGGAGGGAGGGAGAGGGGTGCCTGGCACTGCAGGAAGAGGGTAGTCAGCAGGAGTGAGTGGGTGGCTGGGAGGGACCTATATAACCACGGGTGGAGCTAACAGCTCCCACAGACACTCACAGCTACTAAGAGAAGTTCCAGAGGGAGCGGTAGCACTGAAGACACTGGTGAAGAGATCAAGCTCTCCTGCTCTCCTCCCTCCAGCCACTGTTATCAGGAGCAGAAACCAGGACAGATGGAGGTAAACAGGCAGATATACCAGTTCAGGTAGGAATAACCTGGACCTGGGGATTTTGAAATCGCTGTTTATCAGAGCGATAAATTGATAGCATTCTTCCTGGCTGCATAGTTTACTTACTGTCAGACTTCAGATTGAGCTCAAAGCCCACCAGATTTCATTCACTTATTTTCCAGACCTTTTCAACTCCACACTGGATCTTTCTCTACCTGGCCTCGCAGCCACCAGAATGGACACACTGCCCGTCCATCTGTTGCCATTGGCGATGGAGGAGTTCCCTCAGCCTGTGGTCCCTGGTGTCCGGCTCTGCAGCAGGGGCCACCGGGAGCCCCGCCTCCGGATGCAGACACACCCCTCCTCCTTCTCTGACATCACAGAGGAAGAGGATCAGGCCCTTTGCTCTTTCCTGAAGACCCTGGAGAGCCTGAGGTGGAGTACCCAGGGGTGGCCGTGCAGGATGTGAGGACCACCCTCTCAGGAGACGCTGTGTTCCAAAGCAGTAGCAGAGGTGACTTCCCTGTGACTCCTCTACGCCCTTCTACAGACTGCCTGGCACTGAGGCAGGACTGTGGCAGACAGGATATAGAACAGGCTGTCGACTGTTTATCATTGTTTACAATTATTTATTGGTATTTAGGTCAATATTTTGGTATGATGCAACTGTTTTTTGTTGTTTCATTGCTTCCTGGAAAGCATGTGTATCATTAACGTTTTATGTAAAAATAAAAATATTAAAAAAAGTATTTATTTTATTCCCATTTTGAGGACAAATGTGAACTTTTGATTAAAATGCTTCAGATTGAGACAAATAGTTGTTGGTTCAATTTTTGTACTCAATCTGATGTCATTGACAATATGTTACTTTAGACAATAATGTTACTTTCCCCCTTTTCGGTTTTGCACATTTTAAATGTAATCTTCCTGAGTTAGCGGAGACCACATTCAGGGTAAACGCAGCATATAAATCGGCTCAATCGGAAATTACCTTTAAATGTCAATCTGTTTACAAAGCGGATTTTCGGCGTTCCGGATTTAATCTAGGAATTAGTATGCTAGAATCAGTGGTGTGTATTCATGGCCAGGCTTCCCTCAAAAATGTTCAACAATTAAAAATAATTTATTTTATCTTTCGTCTCTCTGTGTTTCATAATTTTCCTTCAATTCGCAAGAGGCTGAAAGTATCTCACAGGAGAAAGCATCCCAGCGAGTGAAACAGCGCCCCTCTCTCTCTACGTGTAGGTCATCTATCTGATACTGTCTGGTCCAAACCAGTATGACATTGTCGCCGCCCGTAGCGTTGAATGCAAGGGAAGCCAGCATTCTGACAACGCTCTGAATTTACGAACTCCCAGAGCGCACTCTGGCACTCCAGATTGAATTTACGAACACACCGTTGTGTTGTTGTCCTCCGGTGGTTAGCTAAGTATCTAGCTAAAATTGGCCCTTTCCTAAATTAGCCATGGATGGAGATAGGGATTTGGACTTGTGGTTTTACTTATTTCTCCGTACTGGCCAATGATTATAACGACGATTCTGATCCAACCATTAATTCATACATTGTTGTACCCCTGGACTGAGAGAATGGAAGTTCAATATGCACAGTAGCTAGATGTAGAAGGCTAATGTTAACTAGCTAACATTACCCATGAATGGAAGTTAGGCTAGATAGCAAGTATTTTAGCCAGGTAGCCTAGGACAACAAAAATTAAAAGCTTGTACTGTATGACAGAGTGATAGACCATTTGGTCAACATGAAAGAGAGGAGGATGGCATTGGCTTCCCCAGTGGTTTTACCCGCACCGCTACTGGCTAGGATGTATTGCGATGGATGCCAATTGGACATTTAAATGGGGGGAATTCTAGGAGCCTATCATGTGTCCTCTTATGGAGAGACTAAGGGGACTTTTCTGACCAGCATCCCATTGACAGCCCGACTAGCCAAAATCTATGTCTTACCCTTACCTAAACCCTAACCTTACTTTTAACAAATTCAAAAAAAAATAATATTGGTTTTCACATCAGCCACGTCCCCTTAGTTTTCTCGTCTTCTTAGGTTGAGCGGTAAAGGCAGCATTGTCCTGATGCTCAATCATTATTGTCAGTAATAAATATTACCATCTCTACCAAATAGGCTGCAGTAGAGTTGAGTGCTTTTCCAATACTTTTTTATCGAATGGATGGACATTGACATAATTATGTAGAAAAATCCATACACGGTGTGTCACATTGATATGTACGACCAAAATCCTATTCTGTATGAGATTGAGTTCGAGGATTTACTGATATCTACAGGAGGTTCCTAGTATCTCCATGTGGTGGCACTGTTGCTGCACTGCTCTAGACCCGATCAGAAAGCTCCAGGTCCCTCTTTTTGCAACATGAATTATGTGCAACACATGAGCGCTGTTGAATGCAAGTTGCACGGCAAGGTATCAGATTTGTATATTATTTCAAATCACCTATGAATGAAATATCCGATTCCATTTGCTGTTTGGCTGTTCAGACCTCAGGAAAAATATCAGATATGTATTGGAGATGCGAAAAAAAACAGATTTTAGTTACTTCAAACTAAGTTTAAACAAAGACATAAGTTAAACAGAGTCTAAAGTGGCTCCTACATCTTTCCTTCATCTACACTGATGTTGAAAACTGGACATCAAAATGCCTGCTACTAAAATAATAGAGAAAAGTTGAGCACATTGGAGGGGTTGAACAGTATGTCATATTTGATTAATATTTGCATACATCCACAACATCTCTGGGTGATTGGTGCGTTTATGAGTGAAGTTCAACTGTGTCACACTATGTTGCTGGGTTTAATGTAGAACTGATTAACCACCCAGATTTGACACTGTCCGGAATTGGCTACTGATAGATTCACTATGAGTCGGGTGAGATCTCCACCATGTGATGTCACGGTCTGCCCCTTGTTCTGATCTGAACACACCGCCCTCTTCCCGCTAGTTTTCAGGAGAGCTGGCCATCCTTCAGACAGACAGGCAGTGAGGGGTCAAACATTAGTATTGACGGCCAATCTTAATGCCAATCTTCATTAGCCAAGTTTCACATTCTCCACTGAACACACACAGTGGGGAGAACAAGTATTTGATACACTGCCGATTTTGCAGGTTTCCCTACTTACAAAGCATGTAGAGGTCTGTACTTTTTATCATAGGTACACTTCAACTGTGAGAGACGGAATCTAAAACAAAAATCCAGAAAATCACATTGTAAATGCAAATTAATTACTTAAAAATCATACAATGTGATTTTCTGGATTTTTGTTTTAGATTCCGTCTCTCACAATTGAAGTGTACCTATGATACAAATTACAGACCTCTACATGCTTTGTAAGTAGGAAAACCTGCAAAATCGGCAGTGTATCAAATACTTGTTCTCCCCACTGTATGTAAGGACACGATTGCCTTTGCCCTCTCATTTCTCCCCAACTCCTCCAACAGCTGCCACATTCCTGGGTTCTCATTCCCCCCCAACTCCTCCAACAGCTGCCACATTCCTGGGTTCTCATCCCCCCCCAACTCCTCCAACAGCTGCCACATTCCTGGGTTCTCATCCCCCCCCAACTCCTCCAACAGCTGCCACATTCCTGGGTTCTCATTCCCCCCCAACCCCTCCCATAGCTGCAACATTCCTGGGTTCACTTCATCGAAGCACAGCACACTATTAAGTGGCTGTTTGTATAATTTACTGCTCCTAATGTTGAGGCTCAGCCACATTGGCAGGAACATTCACGACTAAATTGAGTGTGAAGATTGAGAGGAATTAATGTGTGCTTGACTGTGAGCCGAATGCCTTCTGTCATTGGCTGTGGGCCGCGACAAGGACAGAGTTTGTACGGTGATTTGTACATTAAAGGTTGACTTAGCAAAGTCAATAATTGAGTTCCTCTCAGGGAATTGGTCTGCCTCCGAGCAATCAGCTCGTTTTTTTGTTCCAGGAGAAGAGAGGCAGGCAATCTCTAATACAAAGAGAGATCCCCCAGTACCTCCCCTCAACCCTCACTAAAATGTTGAGTCGCTAACTAGAGCATAGCGCGCTAACCCCATAGACTTTGTCCCCATTGATATGTCCTCTGACCATAGACTTTGTCCCCGTTGATATGTCCTCTGACCATAGACTTTGTCCCCGTTGATATGTCCTCTGACCATAGACTTTGTCCCCGTTGATATGTCCTCTGACCATAGACTTTGTCCCCGTTGATATGTCCTCTGACCATAGACTTTGTCCCCGTTGATATGTCCTCTGACCATAGACTTTGTCCCCGTTGATATGTCCTCTGACCATAGACTTTGTCCCCGTTGATACGTCCCCTGACCATAGACTTTGTCCCCGTTGATAAGTCCTCTGACCATAGACTTTGTCCCCGTTGATATGTCCTCTGACCATAGACTTTGTCCCCGTTGATATGTCCTCTGACCATAGACTTTGTCCCCGTTGATATGTCCCCTGACCATAGACTTTGTCCCCGTTGATAAGTCCTCTGACCATAGACTTTGTCCCCGTTGATACGTCCCCTGACCATAGACTTGGTCCCCGTTGATATGTCCTCTGACCATAGACTTTGTCCCCGTTGATACGTCCCCCTGACCATAGACTTAGTCCCCGTTGATATTTCCCCCTGACCATAGACTTTGTCCCCGTTGATATGTCCTCTGACCATAGACTTTGTCCCCGTTGATATTTCCCCCTGACCATAGACTTTGTCCCCGTGGATATGTCCCCTGACCATAGACTTTGTCCCCGTTGATACGTCCCCTGACCATAGACTTTGTCCCCGTTGATACGTCCCCTGACCATAGACTTTGTCCCCGTTGATATGTCCCCTGACCATAGACTTTGTCCCCGTTGATACGTCCCCTGACCATAGACTTTGTCCCCGTTGATACGTCCCCTGACCATAGACTTTGTCCCTGTTGATATGTCCCCCTGACCATAGACTTTGTCCCCGTTGATATGTCCCCTGACCATAGACTTTGTCCCCGTTGATATGTCCTCTGACCATAGACTTTGTCCCCGTTGATATGTCCTCTGACCATAGACTTTGTCCCCGTTGATAAGTCCTCTGACCATAGACTTTGTCCCTGTTGATATGTCCTCTGACCATAGACTTGGTCCCCATTGATATGTCCCCTGACCATAGACTTTGTCCCCGTTGATATGTCCCCTGACCATAGACTTTGTCCCCGTTGATATGTCCCCTGACCATAGACTTTGTCCCCGTTGATACGTCCCCCTGACCATAGACTTAGTCCCCGTTGATATGTCCCCTGACCATAGACTTTGTCCCCGTTGATACGTCCCCTGACCATAGACTTTGTCCCCGTTGATATGTCCCCTGACCATAGACTTTGTCCCCGTTGATATGTCCTCTGACCATAGACTTTGTCCCCGTTGATACGTCCCCCTGACCATAGACTTTGTCCCTGTTGATATGTCCCCTGACCATAGACTTTGTCCCTGTTGATATGTCCTCTGACCATAGACTTAGTCCCCGTTGATATTTCCCCCTGACCATAGACTTTGTCCCCGTTGATACGTCCCCCTGACCATAGACTTTGTCCCTGTTGATATGTCCCCTGACCATAGACTTTGTCCCTGTTGATATGTCCTCTGACCATAGACTTTGTCCCCGTTGATATGTCCCCTGACCATAGACTTTGTCCCCGTTGCTATGTCCCCTGTTCATCGATTGCCCTGCTTTTGGGTTGGTTTGTTGTGTGGTTCAAGTCAGAAGACTGAACAAACCTGCTTTAACTCATGGAGGAGAAGATACAGCAATGGTGTTTGAACATGAATCTAACACTCTATTCATAAAATATGTTCATTTTGTTAACTTTGGCAATATATTATTTAGGTATACATCAAAGTGATTTATACAAACAGGTTTTGTGTGTGTGTGTTTGTATGCAATGTAGGCCTAAGTGTGTAATCATACATGCATATATGCACCACTATCACAGCTTATTGTGAAATAGACACAAATTACTTATTCGAAATTCATGACAGGCACACGAAAAAGTCAACTGATTTGTGTGTATTACACGATTTTCTGTCTTCATAACGCATTTGTCTTCATTACACAAATTCCAATTTGTTGTGGCTAATGTTAGCTAGGCTAGCTAGGTGGCTAAAGTTAGCTAGGCTAGGGGTTAAGGTTAGGGCTAGTTAACATTAGCTTGGTAGTTAAAGGGTTAGGTTAAAGGGTTAAGGTTAGGGTTAGGGGAAGTGATAGCAAACATGCTAAGTAGTTCAAGCGTAGTAAGTAGTTGCAAAGTAGCTAATTAGCGAAACGGCTAAAGTTGATGATGAGATTCGAACACACAACTTTCGGGTTGCTAGATGTTCATGTTATACACCCACCTATCCTATCCTCCCGGACCAATCTCCCTCCTATCGTTTCTGTCTTAAGTAACCTACTGTCTTTATCTGTGAAATGGACTGTATAAAGATGAGTGGCGCAGTGGTCTAAGGCACTGCATCGCAGTGTTAGCTGTGCCACTAGAGATCCTGGTTCAAATCCAGCCTCTGTCGTAGCCGGCCGTGACCGGGAGACCCATGGGGCGGCGCACAAGTCGTCCAGGGTAGGGGAGGGAATGGCTGGCAGGGATGTAGCTCAGTTGGTAGAGCATGGTGTTTGCAACGCCAGGGTTGTGGGTTTGATTCCCACGGGGGGCCAGTATGAAAAATATAATGTATGCACTCACTAACTGTAAGTCGCTCTGGATAAGAGCGTCTGCTAAATGTAAATGTACTGCACACAAAAAAAACATACTTTTTCGTGTGCCTGTCACAAATTTCCAATAAGCAATTTGTGTCACAATAATCTGTGATACTGGGTTGCAACATGAAGAGTGTCTTTCCAAAACGCTATATATATATTTTCAGAAACGTTGGTAAATTAGCTTTTATTGTTTAAAGAATTTCTGAATGAGATTTGTGTTTTTTCACTATCTAATGATGACATGGGGATGTTCAGTGACAGACATGTATTTGTTTTAAATGTTTCACTTGATGGTTTCATTTCAGAGAGACAAATAATCTAGTTTTTTTGCAAAACGCTATATATCCGCCTCACTCTCAGAGAAATAAGTAGTACTGCTAGGTTTTACAGTCATATGTAACAAATAACTAAACGTTTAATAAAGAACTGTACAAATGATAGATTTGCGACGTCAATATAATGATTTTTTTTTATGAATCAATACAGTGATTTGAGATCTGTATGTACAAAATTGACATTTGACTTTAATTAAAAAAATTTAATGCACTTTTAGGTAGTGAGACATCCACAGACTTTGTCAAATATACAGTATACACCTAAAATCAATGAATAAAAAAATCTGAGAACAGTAATATTTTACACACACACATGTACCCATGAGCAATAACTTCTGGTGTAAAAACACAAATGTGAAAAACTGGTGGATATAGCGTTTTGGAAATAAACTATTAATATAGTGCATAGTTAATCTACATGTGGGTGTGATACTGAATAAAAACATGCTGTTGCTGTTGAAAAGACCTGTGCACCAGGCAAATGATATGAATCATTCTACATATTTCCAATACTTGGCAGGAAATTACACGGAAGCTATTCATTTCCTTCCTGCTATCTACTAGGCTACTCACAAAGGAACCATTTAGCGTTTAGCATGTATCTTCAGACTCTCTCCACCTAATCTCCACAATGGCTAATATTGTAATAAAGTGAAAAATGTATCATTGTTGGGGATTTTTGTGTGTGAACATGTAGAGAATGAGAGTGGGAGGTGGAGAATGGTGGTCAACAAATACAACATAAAAAAAAAAGATAACGCTTTAGAACGCTACTCCACATCACTGAGCAGTATGGAACATTTCTCTCACAATATATTTCAATTTCTTCACAGTATTGCATTTTTCTATTTATTAATTACATATGCGTGGAAAGGAAAACACAAATCTACAGTGAATCTATATACATATTTATGAATACCCCCCCCCTCACGGTAAACAAACTCAAAAATGTATTCAAACCCTGAACCCTCCCTCTGTCTATCTGAAGAGGGGATACATGCAACGAAGGACAGAAAACCCTGCCATTGTCAAAGGCCCTCTCTCTCCTTGTCTCTCCCATGGCGATAAATAATCCCCTTTTACTCTATGGACACTTCACTCGGAAATGGAAATGTATTTTTTTTCTTCTGTCAAATCAACACTATGGTGGCCATTGTCTCTCCTTGTCTGGCACGATAGGCTACGTCTGGATGCTCAGGGACCCTCTCTCCCTCTCTCTCTGTCCCCCCTCTCTCTCTCTTTCTCTCTCTCTGGCCCCCATATCTCACTCTCTCTCTAAGCCCCTTTAATTATCGAGCCAGGCGCTTACCGCTAGGAGATTGCGAAATGGACTCGCCGGGCTTTTGGCATGATGAGGTTTTTATCACGTCTGAGACTGTGATGGTGTAGAGGGGAATAGAGAGAGACGGCACGCGTGTTCATCTACATGCTAATCAAATGGCGGCCAAGGCTCTGAAATTCATGACCTGGTTGGATGACTAAACATCCAGTGCTGACAGCGCTAAACCCTGGGCAAAGATTTGATTGTGGAATAAATCAGCTCTGAGAGAAGACATCTACAGAAGAATAGAGGTCTTGATTGATGCCATTACCTTGCCTGGTGAATGTAAAAATCCTCTCCATTTAGAACTAGCAAAAGGAAGATATGATTGTTTTGACATGAACATTTAAAGTACAGCTGTAGGATCTTAATTTGACCCATATTGTCACAGCAAAATAATCCTGCAGCAACAGGATTTGAACATTTAGTCCATAATGTTGCTTGATCGGTGGTTAGGCTATTAGCTGGCCAAAAGTAGGCTACATGAAAAGTGCAATACTGTTAATATAACCCTGTTTTAGTGTGGGTTTTCAATGAATTTATGCAAATCACAAAGCTCATCTGCATTTCCTGCGGTGCAGGAAAATTCTCAGCAACAAAAGAGTGATCAAATTAAGATCCTTCACCGGTAGCAGGAAATGGAACCATATTCAACCATTTTGAGATACTTACATCTCAACGTAAATGAAATAGGTAAAGCACTTTTTGCAAAGGTCACCTGTCACAGGATTCAACCTAAAATCACCGGAGAAAGCAAGCTGAAGGCAACTATAACATGAAGAAACTCTGCTATTCACTAAGAAAGCCTAGGCCTTCCATATTGCCTGTCTTTTGTTGAGATAATGCACTGAACTTTAATGACTGAAGTCATTAAAGTCATTTGAAGGGAAAGAGGCACATTATTTGAAAGGGGTAATTGTAATGTACTTAGTGGCCTGCCTTGACGTAAAGGGAAAGGAATTAGGTAAGACTGTGTGTGTGTGTGTGTGTGTGTGTGTGTGTGTGTGTGTGTGTGTGTGCATTTGCGAGCGCATGTGCCTGTCTGTGTGTGCAAGTGCATTGTTGGAAGTAGTGTCCTGCACAAACTAGTCAGATGAAACATTATCTTTTCTTACTCACTCTCCCTTTCAATTTCCTCCCCTCAATTATTTTACAAGAAAGTCATTCTGTACGGTGTCCAGTACTTCCCCTCTCTTCTTGGTTCTCCATTTGGGGAGGTGCTCTGTTCATCACTGTGGTGTGTGCTAAGAGCATTCATCAGACTCACACAATAACAGTCTGATTATCGACCCGCCAGGAGAGCCACACAGCCACAGAGTAATAAGAGGATTGATTGACAGATCCATGGGGTGTTACTCAGGCGTAATCTATCCTAAAATGGCCGCTATTAAATTCACATTGAGGGAGATAATGTCATTTCACGCCTAATCAGCTAATGGATGCTAAATCCATTTTTTTTTTGTGCCTAAATAAAAGGAAAACACCATTACTCTCATGGCAATGCACAGACTAGGGCTCGAGCTAATGAGAGTGAATGTAATTTCAACGTAAACTCACTTCAACCTGATCCAGGTAGTGACGACATCAATGCAATTCAGTTGTGTGCTGCTCGGCGAACTCTGCCGCTGACATCCAAAATATATTCACTTAGAGGATTAGATTTACTGGAATATGTGCGCAAATAAACTTAGGGGGAAAACTCATGTGTCTTAAAATAGAATAGAAATGGAATTAGCTCAAGTCTGTTGTTTACCAGTTGGATTTCAAATCACATTTCAAACGTCATTAAGCAGATTTTGCAGGTATTCTAAGCAAATAAAAAGGATATGCATTACGAGTGTTGTGACTTAAACTTCAGTTCTTACTTATCTGACGTGTCCTCTTCAGGAGTCGACTCTATTAGAACATTAAGAGTCAATGACAAAGGCCCTCTGACTCACCTTCTGTCTGTCACATGACTTGAGAGGGGCTTAGCTGGCGATGGAGTATCTTGGATCTCCATTTCCTCCTGGAGTACGATGAGATGAATGAGTCTTTTAATTACCACGCGTCCCATTATCTTCATCAGAGAGAAACACCCCAACGAGCAAATCTGCTTTCATAAACATGTGACCACTGAATGTAAGTCTCTGACGTTATCATGTGTTCTGACTGTAAGTCTCTGATGTTATCATGTGTTCTGACTGTAAGTCTCTGATGATATCATGTGTTCTGACTGTAAGTCTCTGATGATATCATGTGTTCTGACTGTAAGTCTCTGATGTTATCATGTGTTCTGACTGTAAGTCTCTGATGATATCATGTGTTCTGACTGTAAGTCTCTGATGATATCATGTGTTCTGACTGTAAGTCTCTGACGTTATCATGTGTTCTGACTGTAAATCTCTGATGATATCATGTGTTCTGACTGTAAGTCTCTGATGATATCATGTGTTCTGACTGTAAGTCTCTGTTGATATCATGTGTTCTGACTACTTCCCTTGGAAGAGTTTTACACATGATACTGAGTTACAGTTCATATAAGGAAATAAGTCAATTGCAAAAAATTAATTAGGCCCTAATCTATGGATTTCACATGACTGGGCAGGGGTGCAGCCATGGGTGGGCCTGGGAGAGCAAAGGTCCACCCACCTGGCAGCCAGGCCCACCCACTGGGGAGCTAGGACCAGCCAATCAGAATTATTGCCCCCCCCCCCACCCCTTCAGATGATCCCGCAGGTGAAGAAGCCATATGTGGAGGTCCTGGGCTGGCATGGTTACATGTGGTCTGCGCTTGTGACGCCGGTTGGACGTACTGCCAAATTCTCTAAAACAATGTTGGAGGCAGCTTATGGTAGAGAAATGAAAACACAATTTTCTGGCTACAGCTCTGGTGGGCATTCCTGCAGTCAGCATGCCAATTGCACGCTCCCTCAACTTGAGACATCGGTTGCATTGTGTTGTGTGACAAAACTGCACATTTTAAAGTGGCCTTTTATTGTCCCCAGCACAAGGTGCACCTGTGTAATGATCATGCTGTTTAATCAGATCCTTGATATGCCACACCTGTCAGGTGGATGGATTATCTTGGCAAAGGATAAATTCTTACTAACAGGCATGAAACATGGGACCAACACTTTACATGTTGCGTTTATATTTTTGTTCAGTGTATATAAATATCCTATATCAGGAGCCAGCTGTATATGGACAGGAAATATGACAATGTTTCAGATGTGTATTGGTTGCATTTATATTGTTGAATCTCAGTTGAGGATCTTTCCACTTGAACCAATAAATCGTTTATTCATTCTGACAATGTGATTCGTTTTTGATCCCAATCCAGTACTTCTTCCTGTTGAGACACACAGAGCCGTGATAGGCTTGGAGTTGTACAGTGTAGCATTTGCACAACGATGGAAAAAACAAAGTTGCTCGAAATGGCAATTACTTTGTAATGAACCCAGCTCAACTGAATGGTTTCTTTATTAGATCTTATGCTTTCATTTCCTCAGGGAAAGCGCAAACAAACATGTGAATAGAAACTCAATGCATTTGCAAATGGAAGAGCAGAACGTGCAATGATCTGTGCTTGATTCTGCAGTCGAGGACAATAAAAGACACCTGGGGGAAACGTTTCATTCAAGATGTGAAACTGGGACGCTACTCAACGCTACCTGGCCGACTTTGACCAAGACAACCTAATTTGAGTGATCTACAGAGAAATCAAGTAAGTTGTTGCTTTCATCTTGTGCTTCATCAAATGAAGTGTCTATGGCTTCCTGACACTCCAACCATGAAGACGGGATAATGAAATACGAAGCCGGTAATTTACTTGCACACTGACCTTTCGTAGCCCTGGTAATTGGAAACCAGACAGGCCCCGCAGTAGCAGATAAGGGAAGGACTAAGGAGTCATGATGGAGTCCCCAAGACTGTGCAGGAGAGCAGCGGGCATCAAACTGACATCCAGACCCTAATAAATAAAGATCTGTTCTTGGATCACTCAATGTCATCATCATCACAGGAAGTGTGTTAATCGCTGCTGAGGCAGCGTGGTACTTTACTAGCATGGTAGAATAAACAGTTAAAGACGCTGTGCCTTATTCTCACCAGTAGCTAATATACCACCCTGCATCCCCACTGCCGGTTTAAAATAAAATAAAATAAAATAAAATTTTATTGGCCACATGCGCCGAATACAACAGGTGCAGACATTACAGTGAAATGCTTACTTACAGCCCTTAACCAACAGTGCATTTATTTTTTATAAAAAAAGTAAAAATAAAATAACAACAAAAAAAGTGTTGAGAAAAAAAGAGCAGAAGTAAAATAAAATTACAGTAGGGAGGCTATATATACAGGGGGGTACCGGTGCAGAGTCAATGTGCGGGGGCACCGGCTAGTTGAGGTAGTTGAAGTAATATGTACATGTGGGTAGAGTTAAAGTGACTATGCATAAATAATTAACAGAGTAGCAGCAGCGTAAAAGGATGGGGTGGGGGGGGGGGGGGGGGGGGGGGGGGGGGGCAGTGCAAATAGTCCGGGTAGCCATGATTAGCTGTTCAGGAGTCTTATGGCTTGGGGGTAGAAGCTGTTGAGAAGTCTTTTGGACCTAGACTTGGCACTCCGGTACCGCTTGCCGTGCGGTAGCAGAGAGAACAGTCTATGACTAGGGTGGCTGGAGTCTTTGACAATTTTGAGGGCCTTCCTCTGACACCGCCTGGTATAGAGGTCCTGGATGGCAGGAACCTTGGCCCCAGTGATGTACTGGGCCGTACGCACTACCCTCTGTAGTGCCTTGCGGTCGGAGGCCAAGCAGTTGCCATACCAGGCGGTGATGCAACCAGTCAGGATGCTCTCGATGGTGCAGCTGTATAATTTTTTGAGGATCTGAGGACCCATGCCAAATCTTTTCAGTCTCCTGAGGGGGAATAGGCTTTGTCGTGCCCTCTTCACGACTGTCTTGGTGTGTTTGGACCATGATAGTTCGTTGGTGATGTGGACACCAAGGAACTTGAAGCTCTCAACCTGTTTGGTTTGGCTTGCCTCTGATGCTAGGCAGGGTTGAACCTGGTTAGGCCTTGGATGGGAGACCAGAAAGAGCTGGAAGTGGAGTTGGAGGGCCAGTAGGAGGGCAATAGTTCCCCCTCCGGTCTAAGGAGAACCTCAATGCCCCAGCACCATGACTGCAGAAGGAGACACAACCCAGCAGCTAAAGGCTCAGGGGAGCTACTTCCAGGACCTTCATTGGACACTGTGTTAACAAACCTCCAAACGTGCTTCAACGCCATGCAACACTCCTTCCGTAGCCTCCAACTGCTCTTAAACACTAGTAAAACTAAATGCATGCTCTTCAATCGAACGCTGCTGGCACCGGGCCCACCTTACTAGAATCACTACTCTCGGCAGGTCTGACCTAGAGTATGTGGACAACTACAAATACCTAGGTGTCTGGTTAGACTGTAAACTATCCTTCCAGACTCACATTAAGCATCTCCAATCCAAAGTTAAATCTAGAATCGGCTTCCTATTTTGCAACAAAGCCTCCTTCACTCATGCTGCCAAACATGCCCTCGTAAAACTGACTATCCTACCGATCCTTGACTTTGGCGATGTCATTTACAAAATAGCTTCCAACACTCTACTCAGCAAATTGGATGTAGTCTATCACAGTGCCATCCGTTTTGTCACCAAAGCCCCATATACTACCCACCACTGTGACCTGTACGCTCTTGTTGGCTGGTCCTCACTACATATTCGTTGCCAAACCCACTGCCTCCAGGTCATCTATAAATCACTGCTAGGCAAATCCCCACCTTATCTTAGCTCATTGGTCACCATAGCAACACCCACCCGTAGTATGCGCTCCAGCAGGTATATCTCACTGGTCATCCCCAAAGCCAACACCTCCTTTGGCCGCCATTCCTTCCAGTTCTCTGCTGCCAATGACTGGAACGAACTGCAAAAATCTCTGAAGCTGGAGACTCTTATCTCCCTCACTAACTTTAAGCATCAGTTGTCAGAGCACCTTACCGATCACTGCACCTGTACACAGCCCATCTGAAATTAGCCCACCCAACTACCTCATCCCCATATTGTTATTTATTTTGCTCATTTGCACCCCAGTATCTCTATTTGCACATCATCTCTTGCACATATATCATTCCAGTGTTAATACTAAATTGTAATTATTTTGCACTATGGCCTATTTATTGCCTTACCTCCATAACTTGCTACATTTGCACACACTGTATATAGATTTTGTATTGTGTTATTGACTGTACGTTTTGTTTATTCCATGTGTAACTCTGTGTTGTTGTTGTTTTTATCGCACTGCTTTGCTTTATCTTGGCCAGGTCGCAGTTGTAAATGAGAACTTGTTCTCAACTGGTTTACCTGGTTAAATAAAGGTGAAATAAAATAAAAATAAATAAAAAAAATTCAGCTGAACACACACCACCATAGAGAAACCAACAAACATCAGAAGTCAGCTCATCTCTTTGAAGTCCATTTCCATCTCTTTGTGCAAACATCATGACACAGAGGTAGGTGTGCCAGGGAGTCACACGCAGTAAATGGATTGAAAGAGATCTGGGAGCTGTAACAGTTAGCCTGTCGTGGAAATCTCAGTCCCTGTGGAAGGTTCATAGCCTTTATTACAGGTTGAGTTACAGAGTTCTGACAATAATGCTGGTATAATATAATTATGGGTTGCGGTAATTTAAAATGTCTGTGTGTTGGCTTCACATTATCTGGTTTATGGATTTTCTACTGTTTCTACCCACACCTACTGCTGCTCTGTCTAGTTGTATTTATAATCTACATTTCCCCTACTGCTTTCTATGGATTAAAACCAACCACATTACTGCAGCTTGCACGTCTATGGATGCAACCCAGGTCTTAAGAGTGCTGCATTGTCTGCTGGTTTACAACCTTACCCTTGTGACTTGAGACCTTCAGTAGAAAACTATAAATGAACTCTTCAGTTTGAAGACAACAACATTGTTACTTGTAGAACACAGCATGACAGCATGTCTTCATGTTCCTATGGCAACAAGTGCAGAGGGGAAAACACCAAGAGAAAAGATTCAGAGAGGGGCATGAATGGAAACAACTGCAACGCATTTAGAATGGGAGGGAGACCATCACTCATATGAATTATTTTTCTTTTACAGCTCTTATTAAAGCTGCAATATGTCACTTTTTGGGGGACTCATTCAAATTCACATAGAAATGTAAGTTATAGATCTGCCATTCTCATTGAAAGCAAGTCTAAGAAGCGGTAGATATGTTCTATGTGTGCTATTTCTATGCTTCCCATTCCTAAGTTTCATTTTTGCATCTTTAACTTTTGGTTTTGAACACCAGCTTCAAACAGCTGAAAATACAATATTTTTGATTATGGAAAATATATTTCACAGCGGTTTAGATGGTACAATGATTCTCTACACTAAACTTGCTTGTTTTGTCACATAATCTGAAATTAGGCGAACTATTCGACATTTTGCAATCAGGAAATGTTGGAGCGATTTCTGCATAGTACAGCTTTAAACATAGGCATTTAGAATGACTCTGAATTTGAGAGAGATGTAATTACTTAAGCAGGAATGGTTACATTTAATGCACTTATCACTCATGACCGGGTGTTCATTGTTGTGCGTTTTCTTGAATACCAGATGGAGAATGTAAATACATTTACATGTTATAGATATGCTTTTTAGCTATGTTTCCGGACATACTGCATCTTGTAGGCAACACCATAGAAGCAGAATTACTAGTCATTCTTCTAGTCATTCAACTAGTCATACTACTAGTCATTCTTCTAGTCATTCAACTAGTCATTCTACTAGTCATTCTTCTAGTCATTCAACTAGTCATACTACTAGTCATTCTACTAGTCATACTACTAGTCATTCTACTAGTCATACTACTAGTCATTCTACTAGTCATTCTTCTAGTCATTCAACTAGTCATACTACTAGTCATTCTACTAGTCATACTACTAGTCATTCTACTAGTCATACTACTAGTCATTCTACTAGTCATTCTACTAGTCATTCTTCTAGTCATTCAACTAGTCATACTACTAGTCATTCTTCTAGTCATTCAACTAGTCATACTACTAGTCATTCTACTAGTCATACTACTAGTCATTCTACTAGTCATACTACTAGTCATTCTACTAGTCATTCTACTAGTCATTCTTCTAGTCATTCAACTAGTCATACTACTAGTCATTCTACTAGTCATACTACTAGTCATTCTACTAGTCATTCTACTAGTCATTCTACTAGTAATTCTACTAGTCATTCTACTAGTTATTCTACTAGTTATTATATTTCTGTGGGCTACACGTCATTTTGGGGGAATTAGACAAGACTTGTTTGATCATTTGTTTGACCTTTAAAATCCACATCATGTAAATTCACGAGATATCATCAGAAGTACATTGCAGTAATTAACATAGTGAGTGTGGTTAAGTTGCCCTGAAAGAAAACAGATAATCATGTTTGTTCCGCAACATTTTTGGCGGTCGTGAAAAAGGCAAACAAAACATAACCATGAATATCAAAGGGTTGCAGCTGCCCATAATAATAGGTTGAGTCTGAAAGGTCAGTGGACGTGTAGCACTGCGTTGCTGTTCATTGTCTGTGTTTGTGTGGCTTTACTGTTGCCTTTTGTTGAGACTAATTGTCCCTCCGTGGTTTAAACGGGGCCCTTTATGCTACGTGTAACACGCATAATACATCATCTGCTTCATGTTAATTTGTTTGGTTTTTCATATATTTCTCACAGATATCTTCCATTATGAAGGAATATGACTGTTGGCCGTGAAAGCATATGGTTTTTAGCCATCTTCCATTATGAAGGAATATGACTGTTGGCTGTGAAAGCATAGGGTTTTTACCCATCTTCCATTATGAAGGAATATGACTGTTGGCTGTGAAAGCATAGGGTTTTAGCCATCTTCCATTATGAAGGAATATGACTGTTGGCCATGACGGCATAGGGTTTTAGCCATCTTCCATTATGAAGGAATATGACTGTTGGCTGTGAAAGCATAGGGTTTTTACCCATCTTCCATTATGAAGGAATATGACTGTTGGCTGTGAAAGCATAGGGTTTTTACCCATCTTCCATTAGAAGATGGGTAATTGGTAGAGCTCAGCTGGTAGAGCATGGCGCTTGTAACGCCAGGGTAGTGGGTTCGATCCCCGGGACCACCCATATGTAAAAATGTATGCACACATGACTGTAAGTCGCTTTGGATAAAAGCGTCTGCTAAATGGCATATTATTATGAAGGAATATGACTGTTGACCGTGAAAGCATCGTTTTTTTTTTTACCCATCTTATAACTGGCGTAGTCGGCAGGGTATGTCAGAATAAAGTATGACTTTCAAAATAAAAGCATACTACCACATTACAGACCTACAAAGTGTTCCTTCAGTCTCGCTTTACAATAAGGACCCCTAATACTTATGCAGTTGGTTGTTATGCACATGCAGTACGATGTACTGATGCAGGTTCAGTGTAATTACAGTGTAGAATAGTCAAACAAGACTAATGACAAGACAGTATGAAAATGAATGCACTCACTACTGTAAGTCGCTCTGGATAAGAGCGTCTGCTAAATCACTAAAATGTAAATGTAAATATAATGATTATTAAGTGTTCATACGTTAAGCAGATGCTCAAGACATTGAACCTGAAAAATTTACAATTTCTCAGGAGCATAAATTCTTTCCCCATTCATTTTAATCACCATAGCTCATTAACGTTCCCTGGGGGGTGGGAGGGAATCACATTTATCTACTGCATGTGTGTGAGGAACGCGCACCGTCTCAGTATCCACTGCCCAGTTTCATCGCCTTCACAGAGCTGAGTGAACAGGAAAATGCTACCCAGGGGGTTTGCTCAGCTCATCCCTCTGTCTCCCCTCACTTTCACCACACACAATTCTATTACAGTAAACTGTCAGGTCCCACAGGGCTGAGTATCCCTCCTACCCACACACCCCCCTTCCTTCCCCCTTCCTAAGGAGATCTTCCCTAAGAGTTGAAGCAGAGAGCTAATATGGGAAACTCAGCGAGTGGTATGTAGTGAAAATGCGACTGAAGAGAGAGTGGAGATACGAGTGAGGAGTAAACAGTAATTATTTTAGAGAGCTGCAGCACAGGGTGCCTGTACTGTCCCCCTGCTAACCAGCACAGCTGCTATTGTAGAAACAGCTCTGTATTATTCCACAAACATTTATCGGAATATGTCCACATGGGTAATCGGCTTAGGAGAAAGCAATTCCTTCCTCCTGAATATGTGCTCAGGGTGATTGTAGAGACAATGAGGTTATTTTTGCTGTGTGGCTGGGAAGGTGGGTGGGGCGGCTGGAAGGAGTTATATAGGGGATCTCTCTTCCGTCACCAGTAGGGGATGCTGTGACATAGTTTAGTTTATTCGGAACCCCAGCAGCTACTCTTCCTGGGGTCCACATAAAATGTAGAAATACTGTATATGACAAAGTACAGAACAGTCAAACTGTAGACAAGGACATTATATAAAATATATATATTTTTTAATAGTTATGTACAGGAAAGACACCAAGAGACAACAAAAATACTATTTACACACTATTCATATATACATATTCATATTCTTATATACAGTTAAATTAAATGGTTAGAAAGAGGAGAGGCACAATGAAGCTAAACTTGCTTTTTGCCTGAGTAACCTCAGGGGCAGAGCATTCCACCATGACATGGCTCTATACATAACTGAGCGACGCATTAAATCTGT
The DNA here is from genome assembly GCF_964263955.1 of Coregonus lavaretus. Taxonomy (NCBI): domain Eukaryota; kingdom Metazoa; phylum Chordata; class Actinopteri; order Salmoniformes; family Salmonidae; genus Coregonus; species Coregonus lavaretus. The sequence continues at coordinate 35,928 of NW_028157256.1, forward strand.
TTTTGGTTTGGGTACAGTGAAGAAATCCATAGTGGCGTGTCTGGTGGAGTATGTATGCCTGTTTGAAGTGTATGCAAATAGATTATACAAGTAGTTAGGCATTTTCAACACACACATGTTTCTTAAAAAGGCTAGAAGAGAAGTAGTCCATTTCTCCTCAACCCTCAACCATGAAAGACTATCATGCATGTTGTTGATGTTAGTTCTGTGTGTGCAGTTAAGGGCAAGGCGTGCTGCTTTTAGAGCCAGCTGTAGCTTTGCTAGGTCTTTCTTTGCTGCACCATATTACCGGACAGTAATCAAGATGGGACAAGATCAGATCCTGAACAACTAGTACAGTTGATCTTTGTGTCAAAAACGCAGAACATCTTTTAATAACAGACATACCCCTCCCCATCTTCACAACAACTTTGTCAATATGACTTGACCATGATTACTCCTAGTAGTTCAACTTCTTCCTGGACTTCCTGACGGGCCGCCCCCAGGTGGTGAAGGTAGGAAACAACATCTCCACTTCGCTGATCCTCAACACTGGGGCCCCACAAGGGTGCGTGCTCAGCCCCCTCCTGTACTCCCTGTTCACCCATGACTGCGTGGCCAAGCACGCCTCCAACTCAATTATCAAGTTTGCAGACGACACAACAGTAGTAGGCTTGATTACCAACAATGACGAGACCGCCTACAGGGAGGAGGTGAGGGCTCTGGGAGTGTGGTGCCAGGAAAATAACCTCTCACTCAACATCAACAAAACAAAGGAGATGATCGTGGACTTCAGGAAACAGCAGAGGGTGCACCCCACGGGACCGCAGTGGAGAAGGTGGAAAGCTTCAAGTTCCTTGGCGTACACCGACAAACTGAAATGGTCCACCCACGCAGACAGTGTGGTGAAGAAGGCGCAACAGAGCCTCTTCAACCTCAGGAGGCTGAAGAAATTTGGCTTATCACCTAAAACCCTCACAAACTTTTACAGATGCACAATTGAGAGCATCCAGTCGGGCTGTATTACCGCCTGGTACGGCAACTGCACCGCCCACAACTGCAGGGCTCTCCAGAGGATGGTGCGGTCTGCCAAACGCATTACCGGGGGCAAACTACCCGCCCTCCAAGACACATACAGCACCCGATGTCACAGGAAGGCCAAAAAGATCATCAAGGACATCAACCACCCGAGCCACTGCCTGTTCACCCCACTATCATCCAGAAGGTGAGGTCAGTACAGGTGCATCAAAGCTGGGACCGAGAGAATGAAAAACAGCTTCTATCTCAAGGCCATCAGACTGTTAAACAGCCATCACTAGCACATTAGAGGCTGCTGATGCCTATTGAAATCACTGGCCACTAATAAATGGAACACTAGTCACTTTAATAATGTTTACATATCTTGCACTACATTTAGCAGACACTCTTATCCAGAGTTAGTGCATACATTATTTTTTTATTTTCATACTGGCCCCCCATGGGAATCAAACCCACAACCCTGGAGTTGCAAACACCATGCTCTACCAACTGAGCTACATCCCTGCCGGCCATTCCCTCCCCTACCCTGGGCCAATTGTGCGCCGCCCCATGGGTCTCCCGGTCACGGCCAGGAGAGCCTGGATTTGAACCAGGATCTCTAGTGGCACAGCTAGCACTGCGATGCAGTGCCTTAGACCACTGCGCCACTCAGGAGGTAGCACTACTCATTAGCACTACTCATCTCATATGTATATACTGTATTCTATTCTATAATATGCTTCTGTATCTTAGTCCATGCCACTCTGTCATTGCTTGTCCATATACACTGCTCAAAAAAATTAAGGGAACACTTAAACAACACAATGTAACACAAGTCAATCACACTTCTGTGAAATCAAACTGTCCACTTAGGAAGCAACACTGATTGACAATAAATGTCACATGCTGTTGTACAAATGGAATAGACAACAGGTGTAAATTATAGGCAATTAGCAAGACACCCTCAATAAAGGACTGGTTTTGCAGGTGGTGACCACAGACCACTTCTCAGTTCCTATGCTTCCTGGCTGATGTTTTGGTCACTTTTGAATGCTGGCGGTGCTTTCACTCTAGTGGTAGCATGAGACGGAGTCTACAACCCACACAAGTGGCTCAGGTAGTGCAGCTCATCCAGGATGGCACATCAATGCGAGCTGTGGCAAGATGGTTTGCTGTGTCTGTCAGCGTAGTGTCCAGAGCATGGAGGCGCTACCAGGAGACAGGCCAGTACATCAGGAGACGTGGAGGAGGCCGTAGGAGGGCAACAACCCAGCAGCAGGACTGCTACCTCCGCCTTTGTGCAAGGAGGAGCAGGAGGAGCACTGCCAGAGCCCTGCAAAATGACCTCCAGCAGGCCACAAATGTGCATGTGTCTGCTCAAATGGTCAGAAACAGACTCCATGAGGGTGGTATGAGGGCCCGACGTCCACAGGTGGGGGTTGTGCTTACAGCCCAACACCGTGCAGGACGTTTGGCATTTGCCAGAGAACACCAAGATTGGCAAATTCGCCACTGGCGCCCTGTGCTCTTCACAGATGAAAGCAGGTTCACACTGAGCACATGTGACAGACGTGACAGAGTCTGGAGACGCCATGGAGAACGTTCTGCTGCCTGCAACATCCTCCAGCATGACCGGTTTGGCGGTGGGTCAGTCATGGTGTGGGGTGGCATTTCTTTGGGGGGCTGCACAGCCCTCCATGTGCTCGCCAGAGGTAGCCTGACTGCCATTAGGTACCGAGATGAGATTCTCAGACCCCTTGTGAGACCATATGTTGGTGCGGTTGGCCCTGGGTTCCTCCTAATTTAAGACAATGCTAGACCTCATGTGGCTGGAGTGTGTCAGCAGTTCCTGCAAGAGGAAGGCATTGATGCTATGGACTGGCCCGCCCGTTCCCCAGACCTGAATCCAATTGAGTACATCTGGGACATCATGTCTCGCTCCATCCACCAACACCACGTTGCACCACAGACTGTCCAGGAGTTGGCGGATGCTTTAGTCCAGGTCTGGGAGGAGATCCCTCAGGAGACCATCCGCCACCTCATCAGGAGCATGCCCAGGTGTTGTAGGGAGGTCATACAGGCACATGGAGGCCACACACACTACTGAGCCTCATTTTGACTTGTTTTAAGGACATTACATCAAAGTTGGATCAGCCTGTAGTGTGGTTTTCCACTTTTTTGAGGGTGACTCCAAATCCAGACCACCATGGGTTGATAAATTTGATTTCCATTGATAATTTTTGTGTGATTTTGTTGTCAGCACATTCAACTATGTAAAGAAAAAAGTATTTAATAAGATTATTTCATTCATTCAGATCTAGGATGTGTTATTTTAGTGTTCCCTTAATTTTTTTGAGCAGTGTATGCATATATTCTTAAATCCCATTCCTTACTTTTTTGTGTGTATTGGGTATATGTTGTGAAATTGTTAGATATTACTGCACTGTCGGAGCTAGAAGCACAAGCATTTCGCTACACCCACTATAACATCTGCTAAACACGTATATGTGTCAAATAACATTTTATTTTATTTGATTTCTTATTTTATTCTGTTAAGTTTCGTCACAAAATGTCTCAGTTTACATTTACGTCATTTAGCAGACGCTCTTATCCAGAGCGACTTACAGTTAGTGAGTGCATACATATACGTATATATATTTTTCATACTGGCCCCCCGTGGAAAACGAACCAACAACCCTGGCATTGCAAACACCATGCTCTACCAACTGAGCTACACGGGACTACAATGCCTGTTTACAGTATGTCAACCAATCAGCTGAGCAGCATGACTTGTTTGCCACCCTGGCCTTCCCCCATGGGAGAGACTAAGCATCCCATTGACAGCCCGACTAGCCAAAATCTATAATTAATCTAAAATTAAATTTTGCACTTTAGCCACGTACCCTTAGTTTTTCCCTTCTGCCACTCTCCGCATAGAACTTACGTTAAGGCACAGACCTAGCAGTTACCCTCTCAGAATCCTAACCTCAAACATTAGTGGGATAAATGCTAAAACTTACCTCAGATCAGTGTCCAGGGATAAATGCTAAAACTTACCTCAGATCAGTGTCCAGGGATAAATGCTAAAACTTACCTCAGATCAGTGTCCAGGGATAAATGCTAAAACTTACCTCAGATCAGTGTCCAGGGCCAAATGTATTCTATTCCTTTTCCCAACATTGAAGACAAGCGGGTGCCTGGATATGACCTGAGCAATGGAAATGTGACGGTTGAAAAATGTTTTCAAGGTTCCTCTGTACACTCTTAGAAAAAAGGGTTCTTCGGCTGTCCCCATAGGAGAACCATTTGTGATTCCAGGTAGAACCCTTTTTGGTTATAGTTAGAACTCTTTTAGGTTCCTTTTTAGTTCCATGTAGAAAACTTTACACGAGGGTTCTACATGGAACTCAAAACAAACAAAATTCGGAGGTCCTGTGAAAATAACGGGCCCGCCTATAGAAATCAAATGATTCGTTCTGGCGCCTGCCCTGGAGTGTACTAAGGAGCAGTGGCGACCCGTCATTCAGGGCAGGGGTTTTGCATGTTATTTTGGCATTAATACGTGCCACACATCAGTTTGCAAACAATGTAAATAAAAAAAGGTGTATTTTTTGTTTTCTTGAGTAAGGCAGCTCCAAAATGCAGGTGTTTCAGCCAAGCTCAGTGCTTTCTGTGGTGGTGGGGCAGCCAGTGGAAAATACGGAGCGTAGGGGTTGGTAATGTTTTCTAGTTGCGTAGGGATCTCATGGGGACACTACGTCCCCGCAAAATCTATGGGGTAGAGCTCGAAAATTCAAGCCCCTTGGGTGCTGTCATAGAGTTATATTAGAAGTGCCCATCCAAGAAGGCTCAAGGTCATTGGCCACAGATAAAATGACATAAAATCACATTATATCTACCAGCTTTGATTAGACTGATCATGTCAACATCATACTTTCAAAATCTTCATCATCATGAATCAAGTCAACAATCTACTGGCAAATCCTTTTCAATCCTTGTCATATGAAGAGAAGTTATGAAGAGAAATGATAGATAAAACAATCGGCCATTGGACATAAACATTACACAACAAGTTGGAAGTCGGAAATTCAACAATGAGTGGTTTGGAAGGAATCAGTGGCTAACTGCAAGCATTGCAAAGCAATCACTAGCCTGCTATTCAGTGGAGTGGGTGTGTGGTCCAAGTCTGGGTTTAAAGGTTTCTTTTCCAAGCTTAAAAGGATACACATTCAACATTGGCCATGCTGTCAATCCAGCATGACTTCTGCTGTGTTCAAAACAACTGGAAACTCGGAACTGGAAAATCTCAGATTTCAGTGAGTTCAAGACAACTGGGAACTCCGACTGGGAAAATACGTTTTGAAAGGTCATCCAACTCGGAATTCCAAGTCGGGAACTCAACCCTCTTACTAGAGCTCTGACCTGAAGATCACTGACGTCGGGATTCGACCTTGTTTTTTTTCAGAGTTCCCAGTTGTCTTGAAAGCGCCATAAATCCAGAGAATTCCAGACTTTGAAGACAAAGTTTGTTGACAAAATTTGCCCACCTTCCTGTTCAAGTGAGCACAGCACAACAAGTTGAGTCCAAAAATGTCTTGTATGCTGCTGCAGAAATTATGTAATATGCCAGGGAGATATGTAAACTGTAGCTAAGAAAGTAATACTAAGTGTATGTTGTGTAGTAAGCTGTTAGTAGCCCATGTGCCTCACCCTAATAATAATTTGGTCATAAGTTAGCCTACTATTCTGACTTGGTGGTGCACATGTAGGCCTATAGCCTGTTTCAGAGAAATGTCATCATCAAATATTGTAAGAGCTTTCATTGTCTGCTTATATGCCCCCTTTATTTATCCTACAGTTCTGACTTGGTGAACAGGGAGAATACTGTAAGAACGGCCCATGCTCTGAATTCTGTAGCAGTACATTTCAAAAGCGCTGAACAAATAGTTATATTGACTACTTCCGTCCTAGCTCGCTCATTAATGTCTTAATCTAAATTACGGATTGCCTATTATCCGCTAATCATGCCCTTATGCCATAGTTTGTACATCTCAATTGTCAGTAGAAACCACATTTGTTTAAGCAAGTCAGCCATATCAGCTATGTTTGGTAAAAAAGGCAGTTAATGAGTCAGGTGTAGCAGTGGTAAGGTGCTGGGACTGCTGTTGGGACAGCTTTATGTAGGCCCTAACAGTTTGTCACTGTTATAGTGCAATTAATGTATTGTTTAGTGTTGTGTTTTTTTTTTTTTTGTATAGTGGCTTCGCTGGCATGCATCTACATTTTTTATTTTTGCCCCACCAAGATTTACATGCTAAAATCGCCTACTGCTAAGGAGTGTACACTACTCCTCACTGATGATGATGATGATGATGATCCGTGGTGTAGTGGAGGGTTAACGTGTGTAAATGCTGTTAACTCACTATTTTTTATTTTGCGCGAGCGCTTACCCGGTAAATGCAATGAAAGTATACAGAACGTTACTATTTTCACAGCGACCGGCGATCAGTGTTTACCCACCTGTTTTTTTGTATTACTACTGTACATCACTGATGATGGTGATGAAGATGATGTGTGTGAGTCATGTTGTTGGTAAATGACGTGTGTTTTATCAATATTGTTATGATGTGGGAAGACAGGAAGAACTGCATGGTCCAAGTGACTACAGCAATCTGTCACTCACTCCCCGTAACCCACACCTGTGCACAATCATCACTTATCAAGCCTGGCACAGCACCTGGGGCCTCATTTATAACCGTTGCCTACATTTAACACTAACTATCTGCTACGCCATTTCTGAAAAGACTGCGCGCGTACAAAAATATTGAGATTTATATACTTGGCGCATGCCATACATATACGCATGTTTCCGTTATAAAGCAGAGCCATCCTGAAACTGTGCGCATGTGAACGAGAATTAAAACTCTGCCTGAAAAAGCTTTTATGATGACAATAACACCCTTATTTGCTGTATACTTTGGAAGTATTGGAATTAGGCCAAGGCAGTTTCTAAAGGAAATAGCAATGGCGAACTAGATCAAATGTCTCTGGAGGTGTTGGCAGAATGTTTAAAACTTTTACAGTGACATTTGCTGTATCTGACAATTTCTGACTATTGTTTTTTTGTGCAAATTGTTGTGGCTCTGTAAACAGATTCAGTTATCAGAATTATTTTGTGTTTACTTTTTCCCGAACCTAAATATGCTGCACTGCCTGCGAATTCTGAAACATTGACTAGTATATCTACTCAAAAAAAAACGACGGTAGGCCTTACAGTGGTATCTTACACACTTCAAAGCAAAATATAACCTGGCTCTTAATCTGTTAAATTCTACTGTATATTATAAACCCCCTTTCAGATGTATAGAGCAAAATACTTGGAATAAAAGTCTATCTAATAGGCCCAATTGAATGAGAGATGCGTTTTGTAATTTGTGTAGGCTACACTTTTTACACACTGTATATATATTATTTTCTGTTGTATTTTTGACTTTGTTTTGTTTTACCCCATATGTAACTCTGTGTTGTTGTTTTTATCGCACTGCTTTGCTTTATCTTGGCCAGGTCGCAGTTGTAAATGAGAACTTGTTCTCAACTGGCTTACCTGGTTAAATAAAGGTGAAAAAATTAATAAAAATAAATAAAAATAATAACACTTCTTCGGGAATATGAACCCATAATGGCCAGAAAAAGTGGTGAGGAATTTATTCTGCAATGGTTATGAAAATATGTATTATGTAATATGTTTATAAATGAAATATTGTTTACTTCTGACATTAGACATTACAGTAGGCTATTCAGACGTACAGTAGCCTAGAAAAACTTCCATGGAAAAGGTGAACCGTCTCTTCTACCTTTAGAATGCGCTCCGGATCAGATCGCAGAGAGCAAAATACTTGAAATAGTTGATCTATTTACTACTGTAAAGTGGGTCAAATGAAATGATAGACGGGAGGGTTGTAGGCCTATAGTCTACTTCGCGAGTATGAAACCATCGCAGTCAGAAAAGGTGAGGAATTTATTCTGCAATGATCATGGAAATGAAATAGAAAATATATGCCGATTTCTAACTATTTTAGAATGCAAAGATGCACAAAACATTGATCCTCCCTCTTCTCACTAATGGCAAATGATTGCATCTTGTTATTATATTTACCTGTTTTATTTTATGAATAAGTGTGTCATCATATATACTGAACAAAAATATAAATGCAACATGCAACAATTTCAAGGATTTTACTGAGTTACAGTTCATAGAAGGAAATCAGTCAATTGAAATACATTCATTAGGCCCTAATCTATGGATTTCACATGACTGGGCAGGGGCACAGCCATGGTAGGCCTGGGAGGGCATAGGCCTACCCACTTGGGAGCCAGGCCCAGCCAATCAGAATGAGTTTTTCTCCACAAAAGGGCTTTATGACAGACAGAAATACTCCTCAGCATCCCCCCTCCCCCTCCTCAGACGATCCTGCAGGTGAAGAAGCCGGATGTGGAGGTCCTGGGCTGGCGTGGTTACACGTGGCCTGCAGTTGTGAGGCCGGTGTACTGCCAAATTCTCTAAAATGACGTTGGAGGCGGCTTATGGTAGAGAAATTAACATTCAATTCTCTGGCAACTGCTCTGTTGGACATTCCTGCAGTCAGCATGCCAATTGTATGCTCCCTCAAAACTTGAGACATCTGTGGCATTGTGTTGTGTGATGAAACTGCACATTTTAGAGTGGCCTTTTATTGTCCCCAGCACAAGGTGCACCTGTGTAATGATCATACTGCTCAATCAGCTTCTTGATATGCCACGCCTATCAGGTGGATGGATTATCTTGGCAAAAGGGAAATGCTCGCTAACAGGGATGTAAACAAATTTGTGCACAAATCTTATGTCCTGCACTTTTCTCCTCTTTGGCGTTGGCACCTACATTAAGGGCATTAGCTACTGTTACCAGGGTGACCACTGACTAACTGAGTGCTGCTCATCTGAAACTGCAGTGGAAAAAGAAAATATCCAGATACTGTGCTAGCTTTGGTGCTAGTTTAGCTATCTATCTATCTAACATTAGCTTAGCTAAAATAGCCAACCTAGCATTCATCACTTGGTATAAAACTATTTTTTACACAATATTATCTCATCACCAATAGTTAGCTAGTTACACAACAACATAGGAATACATTGATGTATTCTAGTGAATCTTTGTTTTAATTTCAACAACATTCAACTTGTGATGTCTTGCGCTACTTTCTAAGTTCTAGCTCAGACTCTGCTGGTGATCCGTTTAAATTGAGGAAAACAGTTAATGCACTGAAAAGGTGGAAATTCCACTCCTTTCCTGCCTAAGCAAAATTGTTTCAGACTCTGGTATCATTACTGAGAAATATTAGATAAGTAATGCTTTTAATAAAACATTTATCATGGCAGGCTTTTTATTTGAAAGGAATTGTGGTTTAACTGACCCTGGTCATCCAGTTAACTGCCTGCCCCTCTCCCAACCTCTAGTTAGCTCGATGGAAGTCCCGTCAACTTCTAGTGAATCTTTGTTTTGATTTCAACAACTTTCTACTGGTGACGCTTTGTGCAAGATTGATGTAAAGAAATCCACTGGGGATGATTGCAGAATCTTCAACACATATTTTTAACCCTACATTTATTTCTGGAACCATCCACAGGGTCTGGAAGGTGGCTCATATACTCCCCCTTCACAGAAGTGGTGACCCATGTGACCTAAATAATCATCGGCCCATTTCCAAACTCTCTTGCCTAGCAAAAATTCTAGAATCCTTAGTAAATACTCAACTTAGATCCTTTTTAACTATGAATTGTATTCTAAATGTATACCAGTCAGGTTCAATTTTTTTGGTTTTAAAGGATGTTCTTAATTGTTTGGATAAGAAGAAACACTGTGCTTCCCTTTTTATTGACCTGTCTAAAGCCTTCAACACTGTGGATCACTCACTACTTATTCAGAGGCTTTCATCAATTGGCCTGGACCAGGCTGCATGTAGCTGGTTTGAAACTATTTTAAAGGACAGAACACAGTGTGTGTTTACTGATTTGGTTTAAATCAGGTTTTCTGGACATAACAAAGGGTGTCCCACAGGGATCAATTCTTGATCCTGTTCTTTTCACTATTTACATTAACAATATTGGTTTTTCTGTAACAAAAAAAAAACGAACTTTCACCTATATGCTGAGAAAACAGGGGACGTCCAGAGGACATTCGGCGACGTTCCCATTAGGTCCCTTGAGGCAACGTTATCCCACTGACGTTCTGAGAACGTTCTAAGAATGTCACGTGATGCTCCAAAGGGTACGTTCTCTGGACCTTTTTATAGTTCCCGGTTTGTCCCGGGGACGTTTTTAGAACGTTATTGGGACGTTGTGTCATGGTCCCCTGAAGGTCCCCTGTCCATGACACAACATCCCAAGAACGTTCTAAAAACGTCCCCGGGATGTCCCCGGGACAAACAGGGAACTAGACAAAACCCCTCCAGGGGACCATAACACAAAGTCCTGACCACTTTACACAACCATTTTGTGACGTTCCAGGGATGTCCTAATGACTAAGTTTTGTTTGCTGGGTGCAGATGACACTGTGGTGTATGGTAATGCAGGTAAAACCAAGTATATATTATTTTCCAAATCACATAAAAATGTATCTGATGATTTATGCACACCAGTGGAGGCTGCTGAGGGGAGGACGGCTCATAATAATGGTCAGAACGGAGCACATGGAATGGCATCAAACACATGGAAACCATGTGTTTGATGTATTTGGTACCATTCCGCCAATTCCGATCCAGCCATTACCACGAGCCGGTTCTCCCCAATTAAGGTGCCACCAACCTCCTGTGATGCATACATACTTTGGATGGTGCCCTCATTGACCGTCCTGTCTTTCCTTAAATAGCAGAATACAAATAATTTCATTACCTTACCTCCTTGTTAACCTATAGATGTATGGGTTACCGGACCCAGGCTCAGAAATGGTTAACTCTGGAGATCCCTACAATCTCCACTGAGTTGGGTAGATCTGCTTCTAGTTTATTGGCACCTAATGGGTGGAATGATATACAATACACTTTAAAATGGGAGGAATTGGTGCCTCTAGGGCATTTCAGACAGTTATTAAGGGATATTTTTAATGAAGAATGTGTCTGTTTTTTTAAAATTGTGTTTAGCTTTTTGTGTATTGTTGTGTAACATTATGTGTATTTTTAATGTGTACAATAATGTGTAGTTTAATGTGTTTGTTGTATTTGTATGTGTATTGTGGTGCTATACAGAGCTCATCTGGAAAAGAGACTTTGGTCTCAGCATTGACTCCCTGTCAAAATAAAGGTTAAATAGCTTCTGAAAGTAGCTACCTCTCCTCAGCAAACACCACAAAGAGAAAGAGAGAGAGCAAAGTGCAAGCTGCTGAACTGTTACTGCAGACCAAAGCAATACATTGCAGACCAATGAAAAGGGAACGAGAGAGAGCAAAGTGCAAGCTGCTGAACTGTTACTGCAGACCAAAGCAATACATCGCAGACCAATGAAAAGAGAAAGAGAGGAGAAGCTGTGCTCAATTCTTTTTTGCTTTACCAGTAATGGGCCCGCTGCCTGTGCGGACCGGACGCAACCAACAGCGTAATTGGAGCAGGGGGATCCAATCATGAAATCACTGTGGTGCAAAGCCACATAAAGCCAGTAGCTGCCAGACGCTTTACAATGGGGATTTTTTCCCAATCAATCACCCCTCACTCTCTCACCCCTCTCTCCTTTCACCCCTCACTCTCTTTCATCTCTCTCTCTCCTCTTCTTTCACCCCCCATCTCTCTCATCCCTCTCTCCTCTCCTTTCACCCCTCTCTCTCATCACCCCTCTCTCTTTTTTGTTGTTGTTGTTGTATTTTCTCCCCAATTTCGATCTTGTCTCATCGCTGCAACTCCCCAACGGGCTCAGGAGGCGAAGGTCGACTGAAATGATCATATGCGGCATAATCTATGTTCTTAATTTTCTTTGATCATTTCCGTGAGGATGAGGTTTAGTTTAACCAGAGTTTTACTATACACACAGACACGTGCTGTACACACAATGCAATCTTGAGCTGCAGTATCAGGCCTCCTGTTTATTTAAAATGTTACGGTGAGGTTACCCATAGCACGTGTGGGTTTGCCAGAGGAAAATGTTGCCCAGTCTGATTAGCTTTTATAGTGGATTGCCATCAAGTACAGTGGGGAAAAAACAACTCTCTCTCCCTCTCTCTCCCTCTCTCTCCCTCTCCCTCTCCCTCTCCCTCTCTCTCCTCTCCCTCTCTCTCCCTCTCTCTCTCTCTCTCTCTCTCTCTCTCCCTCTCCCTCTCCCTCTCTCTCTCTCTCTCTCTCTCTCTCTCTCTCTCTCTCTCTCTCTCTCTCTCTCTCTCTCTCTCTCTCTCTCTCTCTCTCTCTCTCTCTCTCTCTCTCTCTCTCTCTCTCTCTCTCTCTCTCTCTCTCTCTCTCTCTCTGCAGGAGTGATGGGTAGAAGAATTGGTCTGTGCGTGCCGCTGCTCTGTGTTCACTGATCCTTGCTTCAAAACATTTAAATACCTGGAGGTCACCTACTCCAGTGTCCCTGTCAAGATGCCTGTAAAAACACTCACAGTCAAGCCCACAGCCACACCAGACTACCTTTACGTGAGTTCCTATGGGGGCTAGAATTTCTAAGGCCACAATGCCAATGTGCACATCGACATCATAAGGCTGCCTCTCAAAGTCTACAGAGCTGGGACTGAAAACAAACAAAAGATAACTATTGTAATATATACCATGTCCGTAAAATGTATATGTATAAGCTGGAAGTAGAATCTTAAGTTTTGCTGTCCATTAGTTTACTCCAATTAGAGGATGGATGGTAGGGTTAGGGGAAAATAATAAAGGAAAATATATTTAAAAATAAAATATTTATATAGAAGCTGAGGTGATCCTAACTATTCACCTTTCCTCTGTTTCAGCTGAGGTGATCCTAACTATTCACCTTTCCTCTGTTTCAGCTGAGGTGATCCTAACTATTCACCTTTCCTCTGTTTCAGCTGAGGTGATCCTAACTATTCACCTTTCCTCTGTTTCAGCTGAGGTGATCCTAACTATTCACCTTTCCTCTGTCTCAGCTGAGGTGATCCTAACTATGGGAAACGTGAGTGTGACCAGAGCCCTGACTTCTGCAGAGGCTGTATAAATGCTGCATGGCAAATGCAGATGCCGGATTGACCGTGCAGCTCCTTTTAGGAGCCGGATTGACCATGCAGCACCTTTTAGGAGCTGGATTGACCATGCAGCACCTTTTAGGAGACGGATTGACCATGCAGCACCTTTTAGGAGCCGGATTGACCATGCAGCACCTTTTAGGAGACGGATTGACCATGCAGCACACTTTAGGAGACGGATTGACCATGCAGAGCCTTTTAGGAGACAGATTGACCATGCAGCACCTTTTAGGAGACGGATTGACCATGCAGCACACTTTAGGAGACGGATTGACCATGCAGCACCTTTTAGGAGACAGATTGACCGTGCAGCACACTTTAGGAGACGGATTGACCATGCAGAGCCTTTTAGGAGATAGATTGACCATGCAGCGCCCTTTAGGAGACAGATTGACCATGCAGCGCCCTTTAGGAGACAGATTGACCATGCAGCGCCTTTTAGGAGACAGATTGACCGTGCAGCGCCCTTTAGGAGACAGATTGACCATGCAGCTCCTTTTAGTAGACGTTTTGACCGTGCAGTGCCTTTTAGGAGACATTTTGACCGTGCAGCGCCTTTTAGGAGACGGTTTGACCGTGCAGCGCCTTTTAGGAGACGGATTGACCATGCAGCGCCTTTTAGGAGACGGTTTGACCGTGCAGCGCCTTTTAGGAGACGGATTGACCATGCAGCGCCTTTTAGGAGACAGATTGAGTGTGCAGCGCCTTTCAGGAGAGAAGAAGATAACCTCGCTCAGAGTCTGTCAGAACTTCCAAATGGTCTAAAAGCCCATTTTTGCTTGATTCCGAAAATTCGGCCTTGCACTTCGTGAAGCAGCGCAGAGCTGTTGAGCAGAGCTGTTGTGAAGGAAGTTGTGAAGGAAGTGAGTTTGTGTTTACAGTGGGGAAAAAAAGTATTTAGTCAGCCACCAATTGTGAAGTTCTCCCACTTAAAAAGATGAGAGAGGCCTGTAATTTTCATCATAGGTACACGTCAACTATGACAGACAAAATGAGAAAAAAAATCCAGAAAATCACATTGTAGGATTTTTAATGAATTAATTTGCAAATTATGGTGGAAAATAAGTATTTGGTCAATAACAAAAGTTTCTCAATACTTTGTTATATACCCTTTGTTGGCAATGACACAGGTCAAATGTTTTCTGTAAGTCTTCACAAGGTTTTCACACACTGTTGCTGGTATTTTGGCCCATTCCTCCATGCAGATCTCCTCTAGAGCAGTGATGTTTTGGGGCTGTCGCTGGGCAACACGGACTTTCAACTCCCTCCAAAGATTTTCTATGGGGTTGAGATCTGGAGACTGGCTAGGCCACTCCAGGACCTTGAAATGCTTCTTACGAAGCCACTCCTTCGTTGCCCGGGCGGTGTGTTTGGGATCATTGTCATGCTGAAAGACCCAGCCACGTTTCATCTTCAATGCCCTTGCTGATGGAAGGAGGTTTTCACTCAAAATCTCACGATACATGGCCCCATTCATTCTTTCCTTTACACGGATCAGTCGTCCTGGTCCCTTTGCAGAAAAACAGCCCCAAAGCATGATGTTTCCACCCCCATGCTTCACAGTAGGTATGGTGTTCTTTGGATGCAACTCAGCATTCTTTGTCCTCCAAACACGACGAGTTGAGTTTTTACCAAAAAGTTATATTTTGGTTTCATCTGACCATATGACATTCTCCCAATCCTCTTCTGGATCATCCAAATGCACTCTAGCAAACTTCAGACGGGCCTGGACATGTACTGGCTTAAGCAGGGGGACACGTCTGGCACTGCAGGATTTGAGTCCCTGGCGGCGTAGTGTGTTACTGATGGTAGGCTTTGTTACTTTGGTCCCAGCTCTCTGCAGGTCATTCACTAGGTCCCCCCGTGTGGTTCTGGGATTTTTGCTCACCGTTCTTGTGATCATTTTGACCCCACGGGGTGAGATCTTGCGTGGAGCCCCAGATCGAGGGAGATTATCAGTGGTTTGTATGTCTTCCATTTCCTAATAATTGCTCCCACAGTTGATTTCTTCAAACCAAGCTGCTTACCTATTGCAGATTCAGTCTTCCCAGCCTGGTGCAGGTCTACAATTTTGTTTCTGGTGTCCTTTGACAGCTCTTTGGTCTTGGCCATAGTGGAGTTTGGAGTGTGACTGTTTGAGGTTGTGGACAGGTGTCTTTTATACTGATAACAAGTTCAAACAGGTGCCATTAATACAGGTAACGAGTGGAGGACAGAGGAGCCTCTTAAAGAAGAACTTACAGGTCTGTGAGAGCCAGAAATCTTGCTTGTTTGTAGGTGACCAAAGACTTATTTTCCACCATAATTTGCAAATAAATTCATAAAAAATCCTACAAAGGAATTTCCTGGAAATGTTTTTCTCAAGTTGTCTGTCATAGTTGACGTGTACCTATGATGAAAATTACAGGCCTCTCTCATCTTTTTAAGTGGGAGAACTTGAACAATTGGTGGCTGACTAAATACTTTTTTTCACCACTGTATACAGGACCTCCCGCCCCCACCTACCATCAACCAATCATGTCAATGCAGAGCTATACGGAGTCCTCCGCATTGTTAAATAATTTGAGAGATGCACAGCGATGCGGTATGGAGCTTGATTGATTTGGACACTGCATGCCTCCGGAGGCTCCGTAATTGCTCTGGAGGCATGCAGAAGCCAAATCAATCAAGCTCCATACCGCATCGCTGTGCATCTCTCAAATTATTTAACAATGTGGAGGGCTCCGTTTAGCTCCGCAGTGACATGATTGGTTGATGGTAGGTGGGGGCGGGAGGTCCTGAATATAAACACAAACTCACTTCCTTGACAACTTCCTTCACAACAGCGCTGCTCTGCTCCGCGAAGTGTAAAAAGTATGTTTTCTCTGACTTCTGCGGAGTCCACAGCGCAGTAAACGCTGTACGGCCACTGCAGATATCGGATTGATCACGTACAGCCTTTAAACCATTAGGTTATGAGACAGGGTGAAGTACAAAGTTGTGCTATATATTAATTGGCTATGTCATAGCTATTTTCTAAAGATACATATTGATACATAACTAGCGCTAACACTTTTAATCTGCTAAAATTACAGATTAATGAGTGGATGGTGATTTCAGATCAAAACTGCTGATACAGTCCCAAAATGTATTGCATGTGAGCAATCAAGTTTTCAAGATATAGGACTTTCAAAAAGCAAATTGCAACTTGCCTTAACATCATGACGATGCGTTTTGCATCATTAGATGATGTAGTCAAATTTTTCATTGAGGAAACAGAAAGGTGTCATAATGTAATTTTTTCGAAAACATCCTTTCTTAATTTAAAAGTAATCCAAGACGTAATCATCAAATTTGTCTAAAGTATCTGCAATCTGATTACAATATTTTTGCCGGTAACGTAACTGATTACAGTTGCAGTTTATTTTTTTAATCGGATGACATGTAATCAGTTCATCCCCAACCCTGCCTACATCTGCACCCAAGGATCATTACCAACACCAGCTGTGTCCATTCCGGAACCCTGAAGGAAATGGCCAAAAGGTCAGAACCCATCAATCAATCAAATCAATCAACCATGTTTTATTTGTATTCCAACCCCCAACCATGATGGCAGCATGACTATTGCAACAGAGGCAGTCCAGAGACACAACTGGGAAGGTGCTCCCATCCATAGACATACTTATATTTGACTATTCATGAATAATTCCTGTTCTATGTAATGCTGTGCTCCTACCAATCCACTCCTGTAAGTAGCACTCCTCAGACCCTTCCCAGCTGACAGGTTGAAAAAAGGTGGCGTTCCTGCCTGACTACATTGCAGACGCCTGTCAGATCTCGCTTGGCTATGTGTTCAACATATCAACTAACCACATCTTATGATAGAGCAATCTGATGGTCCACTGTGCAGTCGATTACGTGGCCCACAACCTTGATTGATGCAATGCAACGTCTGCAATGTAGTCAGGCAGGAATGCCACCAATGAGACCAGGGACTGTCACTTGAGCTGAGACAACATACAGTTGAAGTCGGAAGTTTACTTACACCTTAGCCAAATACATTTAAACTCAGTTTCTCACAATTCCTGACATTTAATCCTAATAAAAATTCCCTGTCCTTAGGTCAGTTATTTTAAGAATGTGAAACGTCAGAATAATAGTAGAGAGAATGATTTATTTCAGCTTTTATTTCTTTCATCACATTCCCAGTGGGTCAGAAGTTTACATACACTCAATTAGTATTTGGTAGCATTGCCTTTAAATAGTTTAACTTGGGTCAAACGTTTCGGGTAGCCTTCCACAAGCTTCCCACAATAAGTAGGGTGAATTTTGGCCCATTCCTCCTGATAGAGCTGGTGTAACTGAGTCAGGTTTGTAGGCCTCCTTGCTCACACACGCTTTTTCAGTTCTGCCCACACATTTTCTATAGGCTTGAGGTCAGGGCTTTGTGATGGCCACTCCAATACCTTGACTTTGTTGTCCTTAAGCCATTTTGCCACAACTTTGGAAGTATGCTTGGGGTCATTGTCCATTTGGAAGACCCATTTGCGACCAAGCTTTAACTTCCTGACTGATGTCTTGAGATGTTGCTTCAATATATCCACATAATTTTCCTTCTTCATGATGCCATCTATTTTGTGAAGTGCAACAGTCCCTCCTGCAGCAAAGCACCCCCACAGCATGATGCTGCCACCCGCGTCCTTCACGGTTGGGATGGTGTTCTTCGGCTTGCAAGCAACCCCCTTTTTCCTCTAAACATAACGATGGTCATTATGGCCAAACAGTTCTATTTTTGTTTCATCAGACCAGAGGACATTTCTCCAAAAAGTACGATTTTTGTCCCCATGTGCAGTTGCAAACCATAGTCTGGCTTTTTTATGGCGGTTTTGGAGCAGTGGCTTCTTCCTTGCTGAGCGGCCATTCAGGTTATGTCGATATAGGACTTGTTTTACTGTGGATATAGATACTTTCAGCATCTTCACAAGGTCCTTTGCTGTTGTTCTGGGATTGATTTGCACTTTTCGCACCAAAGTACGTTAATCTCTAGGAGACAGAACGCGTCTCCTTCCTGAGCGGTATGACGGCTGCGTGGTCCCATGGTGTTTATACTTGCGTACCATTGTTTGAACAGATGAACGTGGTACCTTCAGGCGTTTGGAAATTGCTCCTAAGGATGAGCCAGACTTGTGGAGGTCTACAATTTTTTTCTGAGGTCTTGGCTGATTTCTTTTGATTTCCCATGATGTCAAGCAAAGAGGCACTGAGGTTGAAGGTAGGTCTTAAAATACATCCACAGGTACACCTCCAATTGACTCAAATGATATCAATTAGCCTATCAGAAGCTTCTAAAGCCATGACATCATTTTCTGGAATTTTCCAAACTGTTTAATAGTACAGTCAACTTAGTGTATGTAAACTTCTGACCCACTGGAATTGTGATACATTGAATTATAAGTGAAATAATCTGTCTGTAAACAATTGTTGGAAAAATTACTTGTGTCATGCATAAAGTAGATGTCCTAACCGACTTGACAAAACTATAGTTTGTTAACAAGAAATTTGTGGAGTGGTTGAAAAACGAGTTTTAATGACTCCAACCTAACTTCCGACTTCAACTGTAGATCACACCAGCCACTCTTCATTGGTCCTGTTCCGCTGCTCAGACATTGCATGCATAAACCAATGGTTGCGTGCCATGCCACTGACTGTGATTGCTATTACAGACAGTATGACGTGGTTTTCTGATAGGTAAAATACTTATCCAGGCATTGTAAGATCTGGCATGCGTCAGCAACGTCTGAGCAGAGTAACACAACCTTGTTATTTTCCTACCATGAAAAAAGACTATATTTAGTCATAGAAGAGGCTAAAACATTTTGTCTTAAAGAGCAGTTCAGGATTTTACAACTTGTTCCTTCACCCTGAAACTAGTCAATGTAGTCTACAATCAATGGAAGAGAATGGGGCATGTGTTCATGTTTTATTTATTTATACTTTAAGTGCTGCCTTTCTTCCCAGGAGCCTACTTGGTGTGTTAACTGATGACTGCTCATAACTTGCAGATAGTTGTTGACAAGTCAACCAGGATGAAAGGAAACTCCACCCAAAAATGATATTTTGGTGTTAGTTTCGTTAGTCCATTGTTGACATAGTCCCAAAATGTTTTGCATGTCAGCAATCAAGTTGTCAAGATATGTAACTTTCAAAATACAGAAATCATCTTATGGTGTGTGATGGGTGATTTGAAGGAGTCAGGCGCAGGAGGGTAAATCACAGAATAACAGGATTTATTCCGGAATACAGAGTTACGCAGTAAAGCGTCAAAACAGTCCAGTGCGCAAAACAGGCGCACTGGAACCAACAAGGCAACACGGGGAAAATAACCCGGTGATACAAAATACAAGGAGCTCCACCGAGATTCACTATCCTCACAATAAATAATCACACACAAAGACAAGGGGGCAGAGGGAACACTTATGCAGGTACTGATGAGGGGATATGAACCAGGTGTGTGTAATAAACAAGACAAAACAAAGGAGAGGAGGAAGTAATGACATGGTGCTGCGTTTTGCGTCATATGATGCAAAATGCATCCTACGGGGATGATTTCTGTATTTTGAAAGTTACATACACTAAATGACCAAAAGTATGTGGACACTTGGTCGTCAAACATCTCATTCCAAAATCATGGGCATTAATATGGAGTTGGTCCCCCCCTTTGCTGCTATAATAGCCTCCACTCTTCTGGGAAGGCTTTCCACTAGATGTTGGAACATTGCTGCAGGGACTTCCATTCAGCCACAAGAGCACTGATGTTGGGCGATTATGCCTGGCTCGCAGTCGGCGTTCCAATTCATCCCAAAGGTGTTCAATGGGGTTGAGGTCAGGGCTCTGTGCAGGCCAGTCAAGTTCTTCCACACCAATCTCAACAAACCATTTCTGTATGGACCTCACTTTGTACACGGGGACATTGTCATGCTGAAACAGGAAAGGGCCTTCCCCAAACTGTTGCCACAAAGTTGGAAGCACAGAATCATCTAGAATGTCATTGTATGCTGTAGCGTGAAGATTTCCCTTCACTGAAACTAAGGGTTCTAGTCCAAACCATGAAAAACTGCCCCAGACCATTATTCTTCCTCCACCAAACTTTACAGTTGGCACTATTCATTGGGGCAGGTATCCTTCTCCTGGCCTTCGCCAAACCCAGATTCGCCAGATGGTGAAGCGTGATTCATCACTCCAGAGAACACATTTCCACTGCTCCAGAGTCCAATGGTGGCGAGCTTTACACCACTCCAGCCGACGCTTGGCATTGCGCATGGTGATCTTAGGCTTGTGTGTGGCTGCTCGCCCATGGAAACCCATTTCATGAAGCTCCCGATGAACAGTTATTGTGCTGACGTTGCTTCCAGAGGCAATATGAAACTCGAAAGTGAGTGTTGCAACTGAGAATAGACGATATTTACGCGCTACGCCCTTCAGCCCTCGGCGGTACCGTTCTGTAAGCTTGTGTGGCCTACCACTTCGCGGCTGAGCCGTTGTTACTCCTAGACGTTTCCACTTCACAATAACAGCACTTACAGTTGACCAGGGCAGCTCTAACAGGGCAGAACATTTATGAACTGACTTGTTGGCAAGGTGGCATCCTATGACGGTGCCACATTGACGGTCACTGAGCTCTTCATTAAGGCCATTCTACTGCCAATGTTTGTCTATGGAGACTGCATGGCTGTGTGCTCGATTTTATACACCTGTCTGCAATGGGTGTAGCTGAAATAGCCGAATCCACTAATTTGAAGGGGTGTCCACATGCTTTTGTATATATAGTGTAACTCAGTAAGTCACTGTGGTCTTCTGAGAGACAGGTACCTCAGTAAGTCACTGTGGTCTTCTGAGAGACAGGGACCTCAGTAAGTCAATGTGGTCTTTTGAGAGACTGGTTCCTCAGTAAGTCACTGTGGTCTTCTGATAGACAGGGACCTCAGTAAGTCACTGTGGTCTTCTGATAGACAGGGACCTCAGTAAGTCACTGTGGTCTTCTGAGAGACAGGTACCTCAGTAAGTCACTGTGGTCTTCTGAGATACAGGGACCTCAGTAAGTCACTGAAGCTGAATCTCATTCCCCTCATTTCACACTCACCATGAAATCACATTTCCTGGCTGGGAGTTTATGCCATCAGCCTTCTGGAAGTCAGCCATTCCCAACATTCCACCCCTGTCTAAGGGGGCATAGCCATCCATAGCAGCTAAAACTGGTTATTTTGAGAAAGAGGCCTGAATACTGACAAGAGCACCATTAGGATTCCACAGATCAACATATTTTAGCACTGTCACAGATTCAACCACTCAGGGCTATAGGTTGTTCTTCTTAAAACAGCCACAAACTGTGCTAGAAGAACATACTCATCTAGTGGGATGTCTCAAAATGTTCCTATAAGCAGACATTAAGTAAAGAGCATGACAAAGCGTTACATGGAGTAATGGCGAGCTGCGGTGTCCAACTGGTTTTTAAAAAATGGCCACTTCTTGTTTAACTGCCTAGTTTGTATGACAGAAGCTCAAACAAAAATAACCTGGCAAGTTACCCATAACCCATAATGCATCCTACATTCCTTACAGCAAATGAACACCAATGTGCCAAATGACTGTGGCGGCAGGTAGCTTAGTGGTTAAGAGCTTTGTGCCAGTAACCGAAAGGTTGCTGGTTCTAATCCCCGAGCCGACTAGGTGAAACATCTTTCGATGTGCCCTTGAGCAAGGCACTTAACCCTAGTTGCTCTGGATAAGAGTGTCTGCTAAATAAAAAATTAACTGTCACACTTATTGCAAAGTTTGAAAAAGTGACACATCTTCAGGTTAGACACATGAGTTTGGCTAAAACAGAATTCAAGTCTTGTAGATAGTGTTGTTTATCAGGAGAGTAGACAACTAGTTTCTTGATGTGAAAAAAACAAATGACTCCTCAGAGATCATCAAGCGCTCTCCAAAAATAAACGGCCAAATGTTGCAGATGCCTTTTGGAGCACAAAAGACATAACCCTCAACTGGTTCAGTCCAAAAGGGGCGGTGACAGTGGTGTTTCGTTGACTCTCCTCCTCACCTGATGTCCACATTGTTTTCCCAGCTGATGAATGAAAGGACTTCAAGACAGCTCCAACTCCATCTAAATATGACGGGACAGAATTGGAGTGATGCATGTCTCCGGCCAGGGCTGTCTATAAATCAGAGCCCTGCCGTGTGTCAACCCCCCCTGTCAATCCCCTGAGCTATGAATGGCGAGGAATGTTCCGGTGACAGAGCAGTCATTGTGTGTCAGTCGGGGACATCCATTTTATCCTGTGGGAAATGTCTGGAGGAAGATGTATTTGCATGTTCCCCGTTTCAAATTGGATGTCACTGCACTTCATTGCCATTCTGGGCTGAAATCTGTCAGGAAACGGAAGGCTACTGTCACTAATATAACACAGCTGTCATTGTACCTATCAGTGTGACCAATTTCCTTTATGTCTTGTGCAATATGGCACAGCGCAGTTCATTGCCATAGCGCAGTGCTTCAAGGTTTGTGTTATTTTTAAAGGATGTATTCAAAATCCCTTCATGGTAGGACCATAGACCTAAACAGTATTTCATGAACATGACATCTGTTATTTAGAAAATTGAGAAAAAAGTATTTGTTTGTATCCCTCTAAAATAACTGATACGGAGAGCATCCTTGAATAGGGTGGCATTCTGTAGTGAGAGAGCATATCTGGAGACCTTGGATGATTCACTCTCTCTCACTACATCTCCTTGACATCTCCATGCTCTTTTGTTGTGTACACAACTGCCTGCGCTCCCTGGACTGGTGCACGCTTCCCGATCAAGACCCCCGTCGTTACATCGTTGTGCGGTGAAACATTATATAATCTCTTGCCTTGATAATTAGATCCTCGTTTGAAAGCCAAAGCACACTGCTAACATCTGGGAAAAGGGAAAAACCTGTCAAATAAATTCATATCCTGTTTTCACAACTCTGGAAATAAATGCCTTTGTTTTCATTCAGGTTGTATTAAATATGTATGAAACATGACAGGATCATCGTTCCTGCTTTGTTGGGAAGGGCCCATAAATAAGCATTTCACTGTTAGTCTACACCTGTTGTTTACGAAGCGTGTGACAAATAACATTTGATTTGATTTGATTTTGATTTGTTCCCCATTAAACATTGTTCCAATTTCATGGCTATCTACCTACACTATGGTTCCTATGTGTTTGCCATAACAAAATACTCCATTGTGTTCATCTACTGTTCTTCAACCCTTCCTAAACAATCAATCATATACTCCTTTATCAGTAATCCTTTATCAGTTATCAATAGATGTCCAACTGTTCACCTACACTAAGGTGATCATAATCCATGATCATCTTAAATGATAGATGACTTGTTTTCTTTAGGTCAATATCTATACCTCTGTGATAATCTATTGCTCTCTTTGGCATTTCTGTCCATCTATATCAGTCTTTGAGTTTAATGATGAGGTTGAAAGGTTTCACATTGGGAAGTAGAACATGCAGCATACCCTGATTAAGCCCTGGTTAGGGAAGTAGAACACATAGCATACCCTGATTAAACCCTGGTTAGGGAAGTAGAACATGTAGCATACCCTGATTAAGCCCTGGTTAGGGAAGTAGAACACGTAGCATACCCTGATTAAACCCTGTTTAGGGAAGTAGAACATGTAGCATACCCTGATTAAACCCAGGTTAGGGAAGTAGAACATGTAGCATACCCTGATTAAACCCTGGTTAGGGAAGTAGAACATGTAGCATACCCTGATTAAACCCTGGTTAGGGAAGTAGAACATGTAGCATACCCTGATTAAACCCTGGTTAGGGAAGTAGAACATGTAGCATACCCTGATTAAACCCTGGTTAGGGAAGTAGAACATGTAGCATACCCTGATTAAACCCTGGTTAGGGAAGTAGAACATGTAGCATACCCTGATTAAACCCTGGTTAGGGAAGTAGAACATGTAGCATACCCCGATTAAACCCTGGTTAGGGAAGTAGAACATGTAGCATACCCTTTATCCCTAACTACACTACCAGTCAAAAGTTTGGACACACCTACTCATTCAAGGGTTTTTCTTTATTTACTTAACTTAACCAGCATGGCTACCACAGCATTCTGCAGCGATACGCCATCCCATCTGGTTTGGGCTTAGTGGGACTATCATTTGTTTTTCAACAGGACAATGACCCAACACACCTCCAGGCTGTGTAAGGGCTATTTTACCAAGAAGGAGAGTGATGGAGTGCTGCATCAGATGACATGGCCTCCACAATCCCCCAACCTCAACCCAATTGAGATGGTTTGGGATGAGTCGGACGTCAGAGTGAAGGAAAAGCAGCCAACAAGTGCTAAGCATGTGTGGGAACTCCTTCAAGACTGTTGGAAAAGCATTCCAGGTGAAGCTGGTTGAGAGAATGCCAAGAGTGTGCAAAGCTGGTGGCTATTTGAAGAATCTCAAATATAAAATATATTTTGATTTGTTTAACACTTTTTTGGTTACTACATGATTCCATATGTGTTATTTCATAGTTTTGATGTCTTCACTATTAATCTACAATGTAGAAAATAGTAAAAATAAAGAAAAACCCTTGAATGAGTAGGTGTGTCCAAACTTTTGACTGGTACTGTATATGTACATATCTACCTCAATTACCTCGTACCCCTGCATATGGACTCAGTACTGGTACCCTGTGTATATAGCCAATTTATTACCTCGTACCCCTGCACATGGACTCACTGCTGGTACCCTGTGTATATAGCCAAGTTATCATTGACTCAGTACTGGTACCCTGTGTATATAGCCAAGTAATCATGGACTCAGTACTGGTACCCTGTGTATATAGCCAAGTAATCATGGACTCAGTACTGGTACCCTGTGTATATAGCCAAGTTATCATAGACTCGGTACTGGTACCCTGTGTATATAGCCAAGTAATCATGGACTCAGTACTGGTACCCTGTGTATATAGCCAAGTAATCATGGACTCAGTACTGGTACCCAGTGTATATAGCCAAGTTATCATAGACTCGGTACTGGTACCCTGTGTATATAGCCAAGTAATCATGGACTCAGTACTGGTACCATGTGTATATAGCCAAGTAATCATGGACTCAGTACTGGTACCCTGTGTATATAGCCAAGTTATCATTACTCAGTACTGGTACCCTGTGTATATAGCCAAGTTATCATTACTCAGTACTGATACCCTGTGTATATAGCCAAGTTATCATTACTCAGTACTGGTACCCTGTGTATATAGCCAAGTTATCATTACTCAGTACTGGTACCCTGTGTATATAGCCAAGTTATCATTACTCAGTACTGGTACCCTGTGTATATAGCCAAGTTATCATGGACTCAGTACTGGTACCCTGTGTATATAGCCAAGTTATCATAGACTCGGTACTGGTACCCTGTGTATATAGCCAAGTAATCATGGACTCAGTACTGGTACCCTGTGTATATAGCCAAGTTATCATTACTCAGTACTGGTACCCTGTGTATATAGCCAAGTTATCATTACTCAGTACTGGTACCCTGTGTATATAGCCAAGTTATCATTACTCAGTACTGGTACCCTGTGTATATAGCCAAGTTATCATTACTCAGTACTGGTACCCTGTGTATATAGCCAAGTTATCGTTACTCAGTACTGGTACCCTGTGTATATAGCCAATTTATTACCTCGTACCCCTGCACATGGACTCACTGCTGGTACCCTGTGTATATAGCCAAGTTATCATTGACTCAGTACTGGTACCCTGTGTATATAGCCAAGTAATCATGGACTCAGTACTGGTACCCTGTGTATATAGCCAAGTAATCATGGACTCAGTACTGGTACCCTGTGTATATAGCCAAGTTATCATAGACTCGGTACTGGTACCCTGTGTATATAGCCAAGTAATCATGGACTCAGTACTGGTACCCTGTGTATATAGCCAAGTAATCATGGACTCAGTACTGGTACCCTGTGTATATAGCCAAGTTATCATAGACTCGGTACTGGTACCCTGTGTATATAGCCAAGTAATCATGGACTCAGTACTGGTACCATGTGTATATAGCCAAGTAATCATGGACTCAGTACTGGTACCCTGTGTATATAGCCAAGTTATCATTACTCAGTACTGGTACCCTGTGTATATAGCCAAGTTATCATTACTCAGTACTGATACCCTGTGTATATAGCCAAGTTATCATTACTCAGTACTGGTACCCTGTGTATATAGCCAAGTTATCATTACTCAGTACTGGTACCCTGTGTATATAGCCAAGTTATCATTACTCAGTACTGGTACCCTGTGTATATAGCCAAGTTATCATGGACTCAGTACTGGTACCCTGTGTATATAGCCAAGTTATCATAGACTCGGTACTGGTACCCTGTGTATATAGCCAAGTAATCATGGACTCAGTACTGGTACCCTGTGTATATAGCCAAGTAATCAAGGACTCAGTACTGGTACCCTGTGTATATAGCCAAGTTATCATTACTCAGTACTGGTACCCTGTGTATATAGCCAAGTTATCATTACTCAGTACTGGTACCCTGTGTATATAGCCAAGTTATCATTACTCAGTACTGGTACCCTGTGTATATAGCCAAGTTATCATTACTCAGTACTGGTACCCTGTGTATATAGACAAGTTATCATTACTCAGTACTGGTACCCTGTGTATATAGCCAAGTTATCGTTACTCAGTACTGGTACCCTGTGTATATAGCCAAGTTATCATGGACTCAGTACTGGTACCCTGTGTATATAGCCAAGTTATCATTACTCAGTACTGGTACCCTGTGTATATAGCCAAGTTATCATTACTCAGTACTGATACCCTGTGTATATAGCCAAGTTATCATTACTCAGTACTGATACCCTGTGTATATAGCCAAGTTATCATTACTCAGTACTGGTACCCTGTGTATATAGCCAAGTTATCATGGACTCAGTACTGGTACCCTGTGTATATAGCCAAGTTATCATGGACTCAGTACTGGTACCCTGTGTATATAGCCAAGTTATCATGGACTCAGTACTGGTACTCTGTGTATATAGCCAAGTTATCATGGACTCAGTACTGGTACCCTGTGTATATAGCCAAGTTATCATGGACTCAGTACTGGTACCCTGTGTATATAGCCAAGTTATCATGGACTCAGTACTGGTACCCTGTGTATATAGCCAAGTTATCGTTACTCATTGTGTATTTATTCCTCGTTTTATTATCTTCTTATTTTACTATTATTTCTATTTTTTTCTCTCTCTCTGCATTGTTGGGAAAGGCCTGTAAGTAAGCATTTAACTGTTAGTGACAAATACAATTACCTCGACTAACATGTGCCCCCGCACATTGACTCGGTACCGGTAGCCCCTGTATATAGCCTCGCCACTGTTATTTTACTGCTGCTCTTTAATTATTAGTTTAAAAAATAATAATACTACTTGTCTATTTTTTACTTAACACTTATTTTTCTTAAAAACTGCATTGTTGGTTAAGGGCTTGTAAGTAAGCATTTCACTGTAAGGTCTACACCTGTTGTATTTGGCGCAGGTGACAACTTCCTGTGGTGGAAAATTCACTGTAGTTCTCCTCCTAACAAAAGAAGACGAGGCGATTGGAGGGACAAATTGCAATATAAACGACATGATATTCACACCTGACATTCTCAAACGGCTGTAACGCCGGCGCTCTGTAGTAATCATTGGCGGAACAGCAGGTGTCCCGGCCTCCACAGATTGCAGTTGCAGTCTCTCTTACACGGCCCATATATACCTCAGCAACACCTGGTGTGTAGGAAATAATATCACCTAAATGTGGAACATTTGCTCGGGAAGAGGAATGTGGTGTTGTCACCATAAAAACCCGTTTAAGAATCGGATTTGTGAACTAACAAGAAAAGACGCTGTTCAAGGCCAAGATTACAGAAATATGATTGATTTGATTTATTTTATTGTCTTCAAGGCTGCCCAGCCCACATGGGCTTATAAGACACTGGATTTGCGGCAGCAAAATAAAATAATCATATACTGGACACTGAGTTTACCAGACATCAGGAACACCTTCTTAATATTGATTAGCTCCCCTTCCCTCACTTTGACCTCAGAACAGCCTCAATTTGTCAGGGCCATGGCCTCTATAAGGTGTCGAAACCGTTCCACAGGGATGCTGGCCCATGTTGACTCCAATGCTTCCCACAGTTGTGTCAAGTTGGCTGGATGTCCTTTGGGTGACGAACCATTTTTGAAACACACACGGGGAAATTGTTGAGCGTGAAAAACCCAGCAGAGTTGCATTTCTTGGCACAAACAGGTGCACCTGGCACCTACTACCATATCCCGTTCAAAGGCACATAAATATTTTGTCTTGCCCGTTCAACCTCTGAATGGCACACATACACAACCATGTCTCAATTGTCTCAAGGCTTAAAAATACTTATTTAACCTGTCTCCTCACCTTCATCTGCAATAATTAAAGTGGATTTAACAAGTGACATCAATAAGGGATCATCGCTTTAACCTGGATTCACCTGGCCAGTCTATGTCATGGAAACAGCAGGTGTTCCTAATGTTTGTATACTCACTGTGTATAACAGAGTGAGATAACAAACCGAGTGAGATAACTAACAGAGTGAGATAACTAACAGAGTGAGATAACTAACCGAGTGAGATAACTAACAGAGTGAGATAACAGAGTGAGATAACTAACAGAGTGAGATAACTAACAGAGTGAGATAACTAACCGAGTGAGATAACTAACAGAGTGAGATAACTAACAGAGTGAGATAACTAACAGAGTGAGATAACTAACCGAGTGAGATAACTAACAGAGTGAGATAACTAACCGAGTGAGATAACTAACAGAGTGAGATAACTAACAGAGTGAGATAACTAACAGAGTGAGATAACAGAGTGAGATAACTAACAGAGTGAGATAACTAACCGAGTGAGATAACTAACCGAGTGAGATAACTAACAGAGTGAGATAACTAACCGAGTGAGATAACTAACAGAGTGAGATAACTAACAGAGTGAGATAACTAACCGAGTGAGATAACTAACAGAGTGAGATAACTAACAGAGTGAGATAACTAACCGAGTGAGATAACTAACAGTAGCAGTAACTACGGCATCCTTATTTTCCCTCTCCATTTTCTTGTAGCAGTGTCACGTTGTCATGAGGGATTAAATGACATGTTGAATCATGGTGTTTCATTTTCACTGAAGGTTGCAGGAGTGAAGATACATCAGTCATATATCAATTATGTTCTATTTTTTTTATGTTCTATTAAACTCAGGGAGCAGCTTCAATAACGTGTGACCCTCAGTGGTGTAACGGCTAAATATTGCACCCTGGAGCCTACTGCCATGATTGTTAGTGTTGATACTAATGACAGAGGCTCTGTCCCTCCTGAGTCAATGGGTCCCCTGGTTTTCACACACGCTACATTACAACAGAACACACTATGCATTTCAACTGCAATTTCAACCCAGTTACATTCACAATGTTTCTTAATCCTGGTCCCGGGGACCCAAAGGTGCGCACATTTTAGTTTTTCCCCCTATCACTAAACAGCTGATTCAAGTGATCAGCTTATCATCACATTTTGAGGATTTGAATCAGGTGTGTAGTGCTAGGGCTAAAACTACAACGTGGGCCCATTTGGGTCCTCAGGGCCAGGATTAAGAAGCATTGTGTAACAGGGTTTGGTTGATCAGGGCCATGAAAACCACCAACAGTATTATGGGAGAACAACAGAGGTGCTTGTGTAAATCAAAATGCGATTGAAAATTAAATAATTGTTGGGTCATGCAAGATTTAGGATGGTCCCTTTGTTACATTAGTGATGGACATCAGTAGACACTGTGATATTGTGTGCCTTGTATGTTTTTTTTTTTTATGGTTGTAAACAACATTTCTGTGGCAAATGCAGATTGGAAACAAAATTAATAAAATGTCAAGATTTATTGTTGCCATGAATGCATGTTCACTAATTAGGCACCTCTTTTATTTGACGTGATATATTTGTCCCTATTAATTAGCTGATGCTGAAAATGAGTAGGAAAAACTGTACGATTAGGACACACATTTGGCGAGTTTGTGAACATGAACATCTAATATGGTAGAAAGACCAATGAACGCTAAATATCTCTAGCTGTTACTATACCATACGGTCTAACGTCATATCTTAGTGAAGCTATAGCAGATGATAGCTGTGAAATAAAACGCTGTCAAAGCACTGATCAGAGTATTTTACAGTGTCAGGCAGGTACTTTAATTCCCTAGAATGACACCGTTCTGCTTATTATGGGATGTGTAGAGTCAACTGGGGCTCTTCAAGTAAAGTGCCATCATACCTGAGCCTGTGACACGTTCTGTCTGTAGATTAACACTGTAATACATATTGGGGCTCCAGTTCAGATGTCAACAAAACATTTTCCTTCGCCATAACTTAACGTTAGTTTTGCATGTACCGATGCCTGCTCAGTTTTCCTCCCTCTGTACATCGAAGACGAATCGGTGTATGCTCCTTTCTTTTCTTGAAGACTGCAGTGAATGGTAATTACGCCGAACGCCCTTTTGGCGTAAAACGGATGATAATTACAGTTTAGCTGCAGACAGACGTCTCATGTTTGCGCTTAATTAAACTCGCATAAAGATGAGGGGACTCCAGATAAGAGAGAGGGTGAATCCAGAAAGCATAACCAGGCTTTTGGAGTGATGGGAAGCTATAGACATAGAAAACTGAGTTACTAATAAGCCACAGGCTAAATACTGAGCCCAAATGAAGCTTTTCACCTTTCATCACAGAAAAACCTTATTAACGTGATTATTCTAATTCATTTGTATATTTTGGATGGGGGGGGGGGGTTACTTTTTCTCCTTGACCAGTAGAGGGGGTGACTACCCTCCATAGAACACAGATAATGTATACAAATCCATGGCAACAGTATTGCGCCATCGCAAACAAAAAATATGTCACAAATGTAGTATAGGGATTCTGATTCATCTCTGATGTCATTGGCAGATCAACCTTTTCTTATCTCTGCTTCTGCACAGGAAATGCTCCCAAATAAAGCTCACTGTAGCCTACAACATATGCATACATACAGTTGTACAACTGGCGGCTCATGTGTTGGCATTGCTATTAAGCCCTTGTAAAGGGACGTGAACTGTACATTTATCAGTTTACTATATAAAAATTATTGCCAAATAATGTTGAGGGAATAACCACTGCCAGTGCCAGCAAACAAAACTGAAAGTGAACTGGTACATCTAATGCATTTTAGCCAGTGTACATGTAATCTATCGACTGAACACTATAAGAGGTAAAAACGCTGCTATTTGCTACTAAATGTACAATACTGTGTTTACTATATATATTAGAACAGATGGTTTCCTTTACTATATATATTAGAACAGATTATTACCTTTACTATATATATACACTACCGGTCAAAAGATTTAGAACACCTACTCATTCAAGGGTTTTTCTTAATTTTTACTATTTTCTACATTGTAGAATAATAGTGAAGACATCAAAACTATGAAATAACACATATGGAATCATGTAGTAACCAAAAAAGTGTTAAACAAATCAAAATATATTTTATATTTGAGATTCTTCAAATAGTGACAGCTTTGCACACTCTTGGCATTCTCTCAACCAGCTTCATGAGGTAGTCACCTGGAATGCATTTCAATTAACAGGTGTGCCTTCTTAAAAGTTAATTTGTGGAATTTCTTTCCTTCGTAATGCATTTGAGCCAATCAGTTGTGTTGTGACAAGTTAGGGGGGGTATACAGAAGATAGGCCTATTTGGTAAAGACCAAGTCCAAATTATGGCAAGAACAGTTCAAATAAGCAAAGAGAAATGACAGTCCATCATTACTTTAAGACATGGACAGTCAATATGGAAAATTCCAAGAACTTTTAAAGTTTCTTCAAGTGCTGTCGCAAAACCATCAAGCACTATGATGAAACTGGCTCTCATGAGGACAACCACAGGAATGGAAGACCCAGAGTTACCTCTGCTGCAGAGGATAAGTTCATTAGAGTTACCAGCCTCAGAAATTGCAGCCCAAATAAATGCTGCACAGAGTTCAAGTCACAGACACATCTCAACATCAACTGTTCAGAGGGGACTGTGTGAATCAGGCCTTCATGGTCAAATTGCTGCAAAGAAACCACTACTAAAGGACACCAATAAGAAGAAGAGACTTGCTTGGACCAAGAAACACGAGCAATGAACATTAGACCAGTGGAAATTTGTCTGGAGTCCAAATTTGAGATTTTTGGTTCCAACCACTGTGACTTTGTGAGACGCGGTGTGGGTGAACATATGATCTCCGCTTTGCTGTTGACACTGATTTATTTAGAATTCAAGGCACACTTAACCAGCATGGCTACCACAGCATTCTGCAGCAATACACCATCCCATATGGTTTGGGCTTAGTGGGACTATCATTTGTTTTTCAACAGGACAATGACCCAACACACCTCCAGGCTGTGTAAGGGCTATTTGACCAAGAAGGAGAGTGATGGAGTGCTGCATCAGATGACCTGGCCTCCACAATCCCCCAACCTCAACCCAATAGAGATGGTTTGGGATGAGTCGATCGGCAGAGTGAAGGAAAAGCAGCCCACAAGTGCTCAGCATAAGTGGGAACTCCTTCAAGACTGTTGGAAAAGCATTCCAGGTGAAGCTGGTTGAGAGAATGCCAAGAGTGTGCAAAGCTGTCATCCAGGCTAAGGGTGGCTATTTGACAATTATTGACTGGTACTGTATATTAGAAGAGATTGTTTCCTTCACTATATATATTAGAGCAGATGGTTACCTTTACTATCTATATATGTTAGAACAGATGGTTACCTTTACTATATACACTGCTCAAAAAAATTAAGGGAACACTAAAATAACACATCCTAGATTTGAATGAATGAAATAATCTTATTAAATACTTTTTTCTTTACATAGTTGAATGTGCTGACAACAAAATCACACAAAAAATATCAATGGAAATCAAATGTATCAACCCATGGAGGTCTGGATTTGGAGTCACCCTCAAAATTAAAGTGGAAAACCACACTACAGGCTGATCCAACTTTGATGTAATGTCCTTAAAACAAGTCAAAATGAGGCTCAGTAGTGTGTGTGGCCTCCACGTGCCTGTATGACCTCCCTACAACGCCTGGGCATGCTCCTGATGAGGTGGCGGATGGTCTCCTGAGGGATCTCCTCCCAGACCCGGACTAAAGCATCCGCCAACTCCTGGACAGTCTGTGGTGCAACATGGCGTTGGTGGATGGAGCGAGACATGATGTCCTAGATGTGCTCAAATGGATTCAGGTCTGGTGAACGGGCGGGCCAGTCCATAGCATCAATGCCTTCCTCTTGCAGGAACTGCTGACACACTCCAGCCACATGAGGTCTAGCATTGTCTTGCATTAGGAGGAACCCAGGGCCAACCGCACCAGCATATGGTCTCACAAGGGGTCTGAGGATCTCATCTCGGTACCTAATGGCAGCCAGGCTACCTCTGGCGAGCACCTCTGGCCCCCCAAAGAAATGCCACCCCACACCATGACTGACCCACCGCCAAACCGGTCATGCTGGAGGATGTTGCAGGCAGCAGAACGTTCTCCACGGCGTCTCCAGACTCTGTCACGTCTGTCACATGTGCTCAGTGTGAACCTGCTTTCATCTGTGAAGAGCACAGGGCGCCAGTGGCGAATTTGCCAATATTGGTGTTCTCTGGCAAATGCCAAATGTCCTGCACGGTGTTGGGCTGTAAGCACAACCCCCACCTGTGGACGTCGGGCCCTCATACCACCCTCATGGAGTCTGTTTCTGACCTTTTGAGCAGACACATGCACATTT
Source organism: Coregonus lavaretus (assembly GCF_964263955.1). Classification (NCBI taxonomy): domain Eukaryota; kingdom Metazoa; phylum Chordata; class Actinopteri; order Salmoniformes; family Salmonidae; genus Coregonus; species Coregonus lavaretus. The sequence continues at coordinate 70,061 of NW_028157256.1, forward strand.
GTGGCCTGCTGGAGGTCATTTTGCAGGGCTCTGGCAGTGCTCCTCCTGCTCCTCCTTGCACAAAGGCGGAGGTAGCAGTCCTGCTGCTGGGTTGTTGCCCTCCTACGGCCTCCTCCACGTCTCCTGATGTACTGGCCTGTCTCCTGGTAGCGCCTCCATGCTCTGGACACTACGCTGACAGACACAGCAAACCTTCTTGCCACAGCTCGCATTGATGTGCCATCCTGGATGAGCTGCACTACCTGAGCCACTTGTGTGTGGGTTGTAGACTCCGTCTCATGCTACCACTAGATTGAAAGCACCGCCAGCATTCAAAAGTGACCAAAACTGAGAAGTGGTCTGTGGTCACCACCTGCAAAACCAGTCCTTTATTGGGGGGTGTCTTGCTAATTGCCTATAATTTCCACCTGTTGTCTATTCCATTTGCACAACAGCATGTGAAATGTATTGTCAATCAGTGTTGCTTCCTAAGTGGACAGTTTGATTTCACTGAAGTGTGATTGACTGTGTTGTTTAAGTGTTCCCTTTATTTTTTTGGAGCAGTGTATATATATTAGAACAGATGGTTTCCATGGTGCAGCAGGATCACTAGTACCAGGTCCTTGGCAGTCCTCTTCTGATTGGAGGACGTCGTCACCCGGGCTAAATTAATTAACTGATGGACTTCCATTCGTCACAGTCCGTGCTTCATACATCACCAGGGAACACACACATAATGCAATGGCGCCATAAATTACGGCAGACTCCAGTGTCTGGGCCTCCACTAGAGATGACAGCGTCAGGCCCATGGATTAGCTGCCGTCACAGCCCATAACTCAAGGGGAAGTGCTGAAAATCGACTCCGTCTTTGCAATGAGAGATCAAAATGTTGGAGGTCAGTTCGACAGCCGTTTGCCCTCACCGCCTTCATATGATCAATGTGGAGAAGAAGTACTTCAGTTCTCACACTTTTCACACGGACGTTTCCTATCGCTTGCCAAAAGCACTTGTAGGTAACACTTTATTCAAAGCCTGCATGCATAATACAATTGGGTGCAGTTATAAAGCATTGTTAGACATTGTAAGACTTGTCATGAGAATGTAGCGGCAGGTAGCCTAGCGGTTAAGAGTACTGGGCCAATAACAACTAGGTGAACCCGAGCCGACAAAGTGAGAACTCTGTCAATGTGCTCTTGAGCAAGGCAGTTAGCCCTAGTTGCTCTGGATAATTGTCAGACTCCAGCCACCCTAGTCATAGACTGTTCTCTCTGCTACCGCACGGCAAGCGGTACCGGAGCGCCAAGTCTAGGTCCAAAAGGCTTCTTAACAGCTTCTACCCGCAAGCCATAAGACTCCTGAACAGCCAATCATGGCTACCCGGACTATTTGCCCCCCCACCCCACCCCCACCCCCTCTTTTACGCTGCTGCTACTCTGTTTATTATCTATGCATAGTCACTTTAACTCTACCCACATGTACATATTACCTCAATTACCTCGACTAACCGGTGCCCCCGCACATTGACTCTGTTCCGGTACCCCCTGTATATAGCCTCCCTACTGTTATTTTATTTGACTGCTGCTCTTTAATTATTTGCTATTTAAATGTTTTACTTATCTATTTCTTTTTTTATTTTCTTAAAAACCGCATTGTTGGTTAAGGGCTTGTAAGTAAGCATTTCACTGTAAGGTCTACACCTGTTGTTTTCGGCGCATGTGGCAAATACAATTTGATTTGATTTGATTAGTTGCTCTGGATAAGAGCATCTGCTAAATGACATAAACGTATGACACTTTTGTGTCGTCTTATGATCATCTCTTAACGATCTGGACAGAATAACAGCCATTTTGAGCCGGCTGAAATGCTTATACATAGAGCTAGAGAAACATATTATAGGCCTTATGATAATATATTATACTGGCTCATACATGCTTATAACAAGCTACCAAGCAGTATAAATTGTTACCCACTTGTCTACTCTCAATACTCCTTGTTGTTACATAGATGTTTCATTGTATTTATTCGACCCTTCTTTTAGCTGGTATGTTGGCTCAGAAGAACACATTGTTTACACCAAGAGAGTGACTTGGGTATTATATAGTCAGATTAATGCATGTGATAGCGCAAGTAAGTGAATTAGGTTTTTCCTCATTTGGCAGTGTGTGGGCCTCCATGCCAATGCATCAATTTAACTATTCATTTAGATGTTCTATTACCTTTGAAAGAAGGGAAGATTGGACTCCAGCATTGCTTCTTGAATATATTACCTGGATATGAAAATGTGACAGCCGTGACTAACTCCGTGGTTAAGAAGTACAATAACACCACATTTATTTTTTATGAAAGTAATTCTCCTTTAATTGATACCAAGTAGGCTAAGGATATTTCATAAAATAAACGATTATGAGCTCTTTAAAATGATGAGAAGCAAAGTGTAGAATTCTTCAGGCATTTAGAGTATAGAGTATGTCCAAGTGTAGAGTAGAGAGTGTATATTTCCTGTGAGGGATCGGAACATCAATAATAGCGTACCGTGAGGGGATCAATAAAGTTGTTCTAACAAAATAAATAAATAAAAATATCGATTGACATAATGAAATTAAGAAATTGATTTATAGACTACAGGAGTAGTCTTACAAAGTTCAGTTTGACCATCTCAGGAATAGCCTAGTCTTACAATGTTCAGTTTGAATTCATCTCAAATGTGAATAGACAGTTTTGATACTATGTACAGTAGTTAACATGTTTTACTTTGATATCTAGAAAATCATACAGCACCAGTCTGTCACGCCCTGACTCAGGGGACTCGTATATGTTGAGTCAGGGTGTGTATATTCGTTGTTGTGTATATTCTATGTGGTGTTTCTAGTATGTATAGATCTATGTTGTGGTTCCCAATCAGAGGCAGCTGTCGCTCGTTGTCTCTGATTGGGGATCATACTTAGGCAGCCGATTGGCACTGTTTAGTTGTGGGATCTTGTTCCGTGTTGGAGGCTTGTATTGTGTGTAGCCTGAGGACTTCACGTTTCGTTTCGTTTGTTGTTTTGTCGTGTGTTTATCAGTTAATAAACATGTACGCATTTCACGCTGCGCCTTGGTCTGACCCGTCCTTCAACGAACGTGACAGAAGATCCCACCAAACACGGACCAGGCAGCATGCCCAGGAGGACCGTACACCCTGGACACAGGTGGGGAAGATGTGGTCATGGGAGGAGATATTTGCGGGAGAAGGACCCTGGGCGAAGAAGGAAGCCCAGGCAGGAGAGGAGCAACGGCAACACGGAAGCCGGCTGAGGAGGAAGCCTGAGAAGCAGCCCCAATAAAAAAAATTGGGGGGGCTAAAGGGGTGGTCGGGGAGCGAGAGAGAAGAGCCCCGACCACTGCACCCGGTTGGTTTCCAGATTGGGTCCCTACGACCATGGGAAGAGGAGTGGGAACAGTATTATACTGAGGAGTCGGAGGATGACGACGATGACAAGTTTCTGTTCCCTAACTCGTGGGGGCTCCCGGAGGAGCCCTTACAGGAGGAGGAGTGCCGGGTAAGAGAGGAGGCCACCATATTACGGGGGCTGTTAGATAGTATAGAGCGGGAGAGAGCCATTCAGGAGGAGGCACTGCAGGAGGCGCGTAGGGAGAAGGAGGAAGTAGAGGCACGGCGAGAGGAGCTGGTTAGACAGCAGAAGGAGCGGGGGTTAATAAAGGAACCCAGTCCTGCTCCTCGCACCAAGCCAGTGGTGCGCGTCGCCAGTCCGGCCCGGCCTGTTCCTGCTCCTCGCACCAAGCCAGTGGTGCGTGTTCCCAGTCCGGCCCGGCCTGATCCTGCTCCTCGCACCAAGCCAGTGGTGCGTGGTCCCAGTCCGGTCCGGCCTGTTCCTGCTCCTTGCACCAAGCCAGTGGTGCGCGTCGCCAGTCCGGCCCGGCCTGTTCCTGCTCCTCGCACCAAGCCTGTGGTGCGTGTTCCCAGTCCGGTACGGCCCGTGCCTGCTCCCCGCACCAAGCTAGTGGTGCACGTCGCCAGTCCGGCCCGGCCTGTTCCTGCTCCTCGCACCAAGCCAGTGGTGCGTGGTCCCAGTCCGGCCCGGCCTGTTCCTGCTCCTCGCACCAAACCAGTGGTGCGCGTCGCCAGTCCGGTACGGCCCCTCCCTGCTCCCCGCACCAAGCCAGTGGTGCGCGTCGCCAGTCTGGCCCGGCTCGTTCCTGCTCCTCGCACCAAGCCAGTGGTGCGTGTGCCTAGTCCGGTCCGGCCCGTGCCTGCTCCTCGCACCAGACTAGTGGTGCGTGTGTCCAGTCCGGCACGGCCCGTGCCCATTCAGCGGCTCCACTCAGGAGCCAGAGCAGTCCGTTCCACCGGTGCCTGATCCAGCTCCGGTCAGCTGCTCCACTCCGGAGCCAGAGCAATCCGCTCCACCGGGATCCAGTCCAGCTCCGGTCAGCAGCTCCACTCCGGAGCCAGAGCAGTCCGCTCCACCGGTGCCTGATCCAGCTCCGGTCAGCGGCTCCACTCCGGGGCCAGAGCAGTTCGCGCCACCGGTGCCTAATCCAGCTCCGGTCAGCTGCTCCACTCCGGAGCTAGAGCAATCCGCTCCACCGGGGTCCAGTCCAGCTCCGGTCAGCGGCTCCACTCCGGAGCCAGAGCAGTCCGCTCCACCGGTGCCTGATCCAGCTCCGGTCAGCGGCTCCACTCCGGGGCCAGAGCAGTTCGCGCCACCGGTGCCTGATCCAGCTCCGGTCAGTGGCTCCACTCCGGAGCCAGAGCAGTTCGCTCCACCGGTGCCCAGTCCAGCTCCGGTCAGCGGCTCCAGTCCGGAGTCTGAGCAGCCCGCTCCACCGTCGTCCTGTCCAGCTCCAGTCAGCGGCTCCAGTCCAGACCCAAACGTCAGCCCCTCTCCAGGTTCGGGGTCTCCCACACCAGGGTCCAGACAGGGCATGGAGTATCGTGGGAGGAAAGATAGGGGAAGCAGCACGCCGAGGTCCAGACCAGACCAAGGGCGCAACAGGGAGGCGGAGAGTAAGAAGTCGTCACGCCCGGAGCCGGATCCGCCTCCGACACGGAATGCCCACCCGGCCCCTACCCTGTTAGGTGAAGGTTGTGCGGTCGGAGTCCGCACCTTTGGGGGGAGGGGGGGGGTACTGTCACGCCCTGACTCAGGGGACTCGTATATGTTGAGTCAGGGTGTGTATATTCGTTGTTGTGTATATTCTATGTGGTGTTTCTAGTATGTATAGATCTATGTTGTGGTTCCCAATCAGAGGCAGCTGTCGCTCGTTGTCTCTGATTGGGGATCATACTTAGGCAGCCGATTGGCACTGTTTAGTTGTGGGATCTTGTTCCGTGTTGAGGCTTGTTTTGTGTTTAGCCTTAGGACTTCACGTTTGGTTTGGTTTGGTTTGGTTTGGTTTGGTTTGGTTTGTTGTTTTGTCGTGTGTTTATCAGTTAATAAACATGTACGCATTTCACGCTGCGCCTTGGTCTGACCCGTCCTTCAACGAACGTGACACAGTCAAAAGTTTGACACACCTACTCATTCAAGAGTTTTTCTTTATTTTAACTATTTTCTACATGGTAGAATAATAGTGAAGTCATCAAAACTATGAAATAACACGTATGGAATCATGTAGTAACCAAAAAAGTGTTAAACAAATCAAAATATATTTTATATTTGAGATTCTTCAAATAGCCACCAGCTTTGCACACGCTTGGCATTCTCTCAACCAGCTTCACCTGGAATGCTTTTCCAACAGTCTTGAAGAAGTTCCCACATATGCTGAGCACTTGTTGGCTGCTTTTCCTTCACTCTGCTGTCCAACTCATCCCAAACCATCTCAATTGGGTTGAGGTTGGCTGATTGTGAAGGCCAGGACATCTGATACAGCACTCCATCACTCTCCTTGGTCTAATAGCCCTTACACAGCCTGGAGGTGTGTTGGGTCATTGTCCTGTTGAAAAACAAATTAGAGTCCCACTAAGCACAAACCAGATGGGATGGCGTATCGCTGCAGAATGCTGTGGTAGCCATGCTGGTTAAGTGTGCCTTGAATTCTAAATAAATCACAGACAGCGTCAACAGCAAAGCACCCCCACAGCATAACACCTCCTCCTCCATGCTTCACTGTGGGAACCACACATGCAGAGATCATCCGTTAACCTACTCTGCGTCTCACGAAGACACGGTGGTTGGAACCAAAAATCTCACATTTGGACTAATCAGGCCAAAGGACAGATTTCCACCGGTCTAATGTCTATTGCTCGTGTTTCTTGGCCCAAGCAAGTCTCTTCTTCTTATTGGTGTCCTTTAGTAATGGTTTCTTTGCAGCAATTCGACCATGAAGGCCTGATTCACGCAGTCTCTTCTGAACAGTTGATGTTGAGATGTGACTGTTACTTGAACTCTGTGAAGCATTTATTTGGGCTTCAATCTGAGGTGCAGTTAACTCTAATGAACTTATCCTCTGCAGTAGAGGTAACTCTGGGTCTTCCTTTCCTGTGGCGGTCCTCGTGAGAGCCAGTTTCATCCAATCACTTTATGGTTTTTGTGACTGCACTTGAAGAAACTTTCAAAGTTCTTGAAATGTTTCATATTGACTGACCTTCATGTCTTAAAGTAATGATGGACTATCATTTTTCTTTGCTTATTTGAGCTGTTCTTGCCATAATATGGACTTGGTCTTTTACCAAATAGGGCTATCTTCTGTATACCACCCCTACCTTGCTAACATTGTGCAAAGCTGTCATCAAGGCAAAGGGTGGCTACTTTGAATCTCAAATATAAAATATATTTTTTGTTTAACACTTTTTTGGTTACTGCATGATTCCATATGTGTTATTTCGTAGTTTTGATGTCTTCACTATTATTCTACAATGTAGAAAATAGTAAAAATAAAGAAAAACCCTTGAATGGAACCCATCTCGTCCAAAAAGTTGACTCAAGTTTGCCAAAAAGCACCTGGATGATCATCAAGACTCTTGGAAGAACGTTCTATGGACAGATTATTCAAAAGTTTAACGTTTTGGACGACATGGTTCCAGTAATGCCTGGCGAAAACCAAACTCTGCATTCCACAGTAAGAACATCATACCAAAGGTCAAGCATGGTGGTGGTGGTGGGATGGTTTGGGGATGCTTTGCTGCCTCAGGACCTGGACGACTTGCCTTAATAGAAGGAACCATGAATTCTGCTCTGTATCAGAGAATTCTACAGGAGAATGTCAGACCATCTGTCTGTGAGCTGAAGCTGAAGCGCAGCTGGGTCATGCAGCAAGACAATGATCCAAAACACACAATCAAGTCTACATGAAAATTGCTAAAAAGCAACAAATTGGAAGTTTTGGAATGGCCTAGTCAAAGTCCAGACCTAATCCCAATTGAGATGTTGTGGCAGGACTTGAAACGAGCAGTTCATGCTTGAAAACCCACACGTCACTGAGTTAAAGCAGTTCTGCATGGAAGAGTGGGCCAAAATTCCTCCACAGCGACGTGAGAGACTACAGGAAGCATTTGGTTGGAGTCATTGCAGCTAAAGGTGGCACAACCAGTTATTGAGTGTAAGGGGGCAATTACTTTTTCACACAGGGGAATTGGGTGTTGCATAACTTTGATTATGAAATAAATATTTAATTGTTGTGTTATTTGTTCACTTATGTTCCCTTTATCTAATATTAGGTTTTGGTTGAAGATCTGATAACATTCAGTATCACAAATATGCAAAAGTAGAGAAAATTAGAAAGGGGGCAAATACTTTTTCATAGCACTGTACATATACATACATACATACATACGTACACATATAAATACATACATATACACATAAATACATACATACATACATACATACATACATACATACATACAGTGGGGAGAACAAGTATTTGATACACTGCCGATTTTGCAGGTTTTCCTACTTACAAAGCATGTAGAGGTCTGTAATTTTTATTATAGGTAAATCCAGAAAATCACATTGTATGATTTTTAAGTAATTAATTTGCATTTTATTGCATGACATAAGTATTTGATCACCTACCAACCAGTAAGAATTCCGGCTCTCACAGACCTGTTAGTTTTTCTTTAAGAAGCCCTCCTGTTCTCCACTCATTACCTGTATTAACTGCACCTGTTTGAACTCGTTACCTGTATAAAAGACACCTGTCCACACACTCAATCAAACAGACTCCAACCTCTCCACAATGGCCAAGACCAGAGAGCTGTGTAAGGACATCAGGGATAAGATTGTAGACCTGCACAAGGCTGGGATGGGCTACAGGACAATAGGCAAGCATCTTGGTGAGAAGGCAACAACTGTTGGCGCAATTATTAGAAAATGGAAGAAGTTCAAGATGACGGTCAATCACCCTCGGTCTGGGGCTCCATGCAAGATCTCACCTCGTGGGGCATCAATGATCATGAGGAAGGTGAGGGATCAACCCAGAACTACATGGCAGGACCTGGTCAATGACCTGAAGAGAGCTGGGACCACAGTCTCAAAGAAAACCATTAGTAACACACTACGCCGTTATGGATTAAAATCCTGCAGCGCACGCAAGGTCCCCCTGCACAAGCCAGCGCATGTCCAGGCCCGTCTGAAGTTTGCCAATGACCATCTGGATGATCCAGAGAAGGAATGGGAGAAGGTCATGTGGTCTGATGAGACAAAAATAGAGCTTTTTGGTCTAAACTCCACTCGCCGTATTTGGAGGAAGAAGAAGGATGAGTACAACCCCAAGAACACCATCCCAACCGTGAAGCATGGAGGTGGAAACATCATTCTTTGGGGATGCTTTTCTGCAAAGGGGACAGGACGACTGCACTGTATTGAGGGTTGGATGGATGGGGCCATGTATCGCAAAATCTTGGCCAACAACCTCCTTCCCTCAGTAAGAGCATTGAAGATGGGTCGTGGCTGGGTCTTCCAGCATGACAACGACCTGAAACACACAGCCAGGGCAACTAAGGAGTGGCTCCGTAAGAAGCATCTCAAGGTCCTGGAGTGGCCTAGCCAGTCTCCAGACCTGAACCCAATAGAAAATCTTTGGAGGGAGCTGAAAGTCCGTATTGCCCAGCGACAGCCCCGAAACCTGAAGGATCTGGAGAAGGTCTGTATGGAGGAGTGGGCCAAAATCCCTGCTGCAGTGTGTGCAAACCTGGTCAAGACCTACAGGAAACGTATGATCTCTGTAATTGCAAACAAAGGTTTCTGTACCAAATATTAAGTTCTGCTTTTCTGATGTATCAAATACTTATGTCATGCAATAAAATGCAAATGAATTACTTAAAAATCATACAATGTGATTTTCTGGATTTTTGTTTTAGATTCTGTCTCTCACAGTTGAAGTGTACCTATTATAAAAATTACAGACCTCTACATGCTTTGTAAGTAGGAAAACCTGCAAAATCGGCAGTGTATCAAATACTTGTTCTCCCCACTGTACATACATACATACATACATACATACATAAATACATACATACATACATACATACAGCTGAAGTCTGAAGTTTACATACACCTTAGCCAAATACATTTAAACTCAGTTTTTCACAATTCCTGACATTTAATCCTAGTAAACATTCCCTGTCTTAGGTCAGTTAGGATCACCACTTTATTTTAAGAATGTGACATGTCACTATTTGTTAGCATTGGCCACATATGTTCTATAGGCTTGAGGTCAGGGCTTTGTGATGGCCACTCCAATACCTTGACTTGGTTGTCCTTGAGCCATTTTGCCACAACTTTGGAAGTAATGCTTGGGGTCATTGTCCATTTGGAAGACTCATTTGCGACAAAGCTTTAACTTCCTGACTGATGTCTTGAGATGTTGCTTCAATATATCCACATAATTTTCCTTCCTCATGATGCCATCTATTTTGTGAAGTGCACCAATCCCTCCTGCAGCAAAGCACCCCCACAGCATGATGCTGCCACCCCTGTGCTTCACGGTTGGGATGGTGTTCTTCGGCTTGCAAGCGACCCCCTTTTTCCTCCAAACATAACAATGGTCATTATTGCCAAACAGTTCTATTTTTGTTTCATCAGACCAGAGGACATTTCTCCAAAAAGTATGATATTTTGTCCCCATGTGCAGCTGCAAACCGTAGTCTGTTTTTTTATGGCAGTTTTGGAGCAGTGGCTTCTTCCTTGCTGACCGGCCTTTCAGGTTATGTCGATATAGGACTCGTTTTACTGTGGATATAGATACTTTTGTACCTGTTTCCTCCAGCATCTTCACAAGGTCCTTTGCTGTTGTTCATCTCTAGGAGACAGAACGCGTCTCCTTCCTGAGCGGTATGACAGCTGCGTGGTCCCATGGTGTTTATACTTGCGTACTATTGTTTGTACAGATGAACATGGTACCTTTAGGCGTTTGGAAATTGCTCCAAAGGATGAACCAGACTTGTGGAGGTCCACAATCTTTTTTCTGAGGTCTTGGCTGATTTCTTTTGATTTTCCCATGATGTCAAGCAAAGAGGCACTGAGGTTGAAGGTAGGCCTTGAAATACATCCACAGGTACACCTCCAATTGACTCAAATGATGTCAATTACCCTATCAGAAGCTTCTAAAGCCATGACATAATTTTCTGGAATCTTCCAAGCTGTTTAAAGGCACAGTCAACTTAGTGTATGTTAACTTCTGACCCACTGGAATTGTGATACAGTGAATCATAAGTGAAATAATCTGTCTGTAAACAATTGTTGGAAAAATTACTTGTGTTATGCACAAAGTAGATGTCCTAACCGACTTGCCAAAACTATAGTTTGTTAACAAGACATTTGTGGAGTGGTTGAAAAACGAGTTTTAATGACTCCAACCTAAGTATATGTAAACTTCCGACTTTAACTGTACATACACATAAATACATATACATACTGTACATATATATACATATCCTTTAAAAAAATATATTTTCCTTCATTACTTTCTAACCATACCACCCCTCCCCTAATTGGAGTAAACTAGTGAACAACAACGCTTAGGCCTCTAATTCCAGATAATTCATACCATATACATTTTATGGACACAGTACATTTTACAATAGTTCTATTTTGTTTGTTTTTACTCCTGAACTTCCTCTACCCTCAACCTCTCCGATCATGTTCATGATGTCCATCCGGTTTGCTTCTATATGCCATATCTTTCAAACTGTGCTCTTTCACAGAAGTTCTTAACCTATAACTTACATACGTTTTACGGACACAGTATGTTTTAAATTAGTTATCTTGTTGTTATTAGTTGTTATTAGTCCCAACCTTCAGCTCCATTCAACCCCTCCCATCTATCTCTTAACACCATCATATATTTTTCAACTGTACTGTGATGTTTCACAAAAGTTCTGAACCTTTCTATTCTCATTGTTTCTACAGATTGTAAATTGAAAAAAAATTTTTTGCTAAAAGTATTATTATTTTATTGATCGATTGACTATGACTTTTCAGATCACCCAGTAATGCTATCTGCAGGGTTAGCTCTAGGTTTTTACAGCCATTCCTGGACCTGTGACCAAAAACAAGCTACAAATGGACAGTACCAAAATAACAATATATTAATAAAAATAATAATATTATATTATATTAGTACCAAAACAAATGATCTAATGATTCTGTCTCTTCGCACCAAAATCTTTAGAGCTGTGAAGATTGTATCCCCCATATAAATAACATTTTATTGGTTGCAAGAATTTTGTATAATCATTTAAATTGAAACATTTTAAGGTTTGAATCCAGTGTCGTTTTGCATATCAGTTCATAAACCATGTGCCATGGAATCGGTACGTCAAAAATCTCTTCCCAACTATTTTGCAATCTACAGTGCCTTGCAAAAGTATTCATCCCCCTTGGCGTTTTTCCTATTTTGTTGCATAACAACCTGTATTTTAGATGGATTTTTATTTGGATTTCATGTAGTGGACATACACAAAATAGTCAAAATTGGTGAAGTGAAATGAAAAAAATTACTTATTGAAAATAAATAACGGGAAAAGTGGTGCGTGCATATGTATTCACCCCATTTGCTATGAAGCCCCTAAATAAGATCTGATGCAACCAATTACCTTCAGAAGACACATAATTAGTTAAATAAAGTCCACCTGTGTGCAATCTAAGTGTCACATGATCTCAGTATATATACACACCTGTTCTGAAAGGCCCCAGAGTCTGCAACACCACTAAGCAAGGGGCACCACCAAGCAAGCGGCACAATGAAGACCAAGGAGCTCTCCAAACAGGTCAGGGACAAAGCTGTGGAGAAGTACAGATCAGGGTTGGGTTATGAAAAAATTTCCAAATCTTTGAACATCCCACGGAGCACCATTAAATCCATTAATAAAAAATGGAAAGAATATGGCACCACTACAAACCTGCCGAGAGAGGGCTGCCCACCAAAACTCACGGACCAGGCAAGGAGGGCATTAATCAGAGAGGCAACAAAGAGACCAAAGATAACCCTGAAGAAGCTGCAAAGCTCCACAGCGGAGATTGGAGTATCTGTCCATAGGACCACTTTAAGCCGTACACTCCACAGAGCTGGGCATTACGGAAGAGTGGCCAGAAAAAAGCCATTGCTTAAAGAAAGAAATAAGCAAACATGTTTGGTGTTCGCCAAAAGCCATGTGGGAGACTCCCCAAACATATGGAAGAAGGTACTCTGGTCAGATGAGACTAAAATTGGCCATCAAGGAAAACGCAATGTTTGGCGCAAACCCAACACCTCTCATCACCCCGAGAACACCATCCATGGTGGTGGCAGCATCATGCTGTGGGGATGTTTTTCATCGGCAGGGACTGGGAAACTGGTCAGAATTGAAGGAATGATGGATGGCGCTAAATACAGGGAAATTCTTGAGGGAGACCTGTTTCAGTCTTCCAGAGATTTGAGACTGGGACAGCGGTTCACCTTCCAGCAGGACAATGACCCTAAGCACACTGCTAAAGCAACACTCAAGTGGTTTAAGGGGAAACATTTAAATGTCTTGGAATGGCCTAGTCAAAGCCCAGACCTCAATCCAATTGAGAATCCGTGGTATGACTTAAAGATTGCTGTACACCAGCGGAACCCATCCAACTTGAAGGAGCTGGAGCAATTTTGCCTTGAAGATTGGGCATAAATCCCAGTGGCTAGACATGCTAAGCTTATAGAGACATACCCCAAGAGATTTGCAGCTGTAATTGCTGCAAAAGGTGGCTCTACAAAGTATTGACTTTGGGGGGGGGGGTTGAATAGTTATGCATGCTCAAGTTTTCTGTTTTTTTGTCTTATTTCTTGTTTGTTTCACAATAAAACCTATTTTGCATCTTCAAAGTGTTAGGCATGTTGTGTAAATCAAATGATAAAACCCCCCAAAAATCTATTTAAATTCCAGGTTGTACAAAATAGGAAAAATGTCAAGAGGGGTGAATACTTTCGCAAGCCACTGTATATGGGACGGCTGTCAAACCTTTTGTCCTTAAATTAAACTGGTATACTTTTTTATTTATCACCATTTTCTTTAATCAATTATGGTCTTTAATGCAGGGCCGACAGACAAGTTCCTTACTTTTTCCCCCTTCCACTTTCCTCTTCCATTTTTGCGGAAATGCTGCAATTATTTGGTTGTAATTTTGGGTAGAGCAGACATTTCCATATGTTTTTGTTAGCTGCATGTGCGACATAACTCCACCAGTCCTACCTATGATATCATTTACGAAGATTATACAGTGAGGGAAAAAAGTATTTGATCCCCTGCTGATTTTGTACGTTTGCCCACTGACAAAGAAATGATCAGTCTATAATTTTAATGGTAGGTTTATTTTAACAGTGAGAGACAGAATAACAACAACAAAAAATCCAGAAAAACGCATGTCAAAAATGTTATAAATTGATTTGCATTTTAATGAGGGAAATAAGTATTTGACCCCCACTCAATCAGAAAGATTTCTGGCTTCCAGGTGTCTTTTATACAGGTAACGAGCTGAGATTAGGAGCACACTCTTAAAGGGAGTGCTCCTAATCTCAGCTTGTTACTTGTATAAAAGACACCTGTCCACAGAAGCAATCAATCAATCAGATTCCAAACTCTCCACCATGGCCAAGACCAAAGAGCTCTCCAAGGATGTCAGGGACAAGATTGTAGACCTACACAAGGCTGGAAAGGGCTACAAGACCATCGCCAAGCAGCTTGGTGAGAAGGTGACAACAGTTGTTGTGATTATTCGCAAATGGAAGAAACACAAAAGACCTGTCAATCTCCCTCGGCCTGGGGCTCCATGTAAGATCTCACCTCGTGGAGTTGCAATGATCATGAGAATGGTGAGGAATCAGCCCAGAACTACACGGGAGGATCTTGTCAATGATCTCAAGGCAGCTGGGACCATAGTCACCAAGAAAACAATTGGTAACACATTACGCCGTGAAGGACTAAAATCCTGCAGCGCCCGCAAGGTCCCCCTGCTCAAGAAAGCACATAAACAGGCCCGTCTGAAGTTTGCCACTGAACATCTGAATGATTCAGAGGAGAATTGGGTTAAAGTGTTGTGGTCAGATGAGACCAAAATCGAGCTCTTTGGCATCAACTCAATTCGCCGTGTTTGGAGGAGGAGGAATGCTGCCTATGACCCCAAGAACACCATCCCCACCGTCGAACATGGAGGTGGAAACATTATGCTTTGGGGATGTTTTTCTGCTAAGGGGACAGGACAACTTCACCGCATCAAAGGGACGATGGACGGGGCCATGTACCGTCAAATCTTGGGTGAGAACCTCCTTCCCTCAGCCAGGGCATGGAAAATGGGTCGTGGATGGGTATTCCAGCATGACAATGACCCAAAACACACGGCCAAGGCAACAAAGGAGTGGCTCAAGAAGAGGCACATTAAGGTCCTGGAGTGGCCTAGCCAGTCTCCAGACCTTAATCCCATAGAAAATCTGTAGAGGGAGCTGAATGTTCGAGTTGCCAAACGTCAGCCTCAAAACCTTAATGACTTGGAGAAGATCTGCAAAGAGGAGTGGGACAAAATCCCTCCTGAGATGTGTGCAAACCTGGTGGCCAACTACAAGAAACGTCTGACCTCTGTGATTGCCAACAAGGGTTTTGCCACCAAGTACTAAGTCATGTTTTGCAGAGGGGTCAAATACTTATTTCCCTCATTAAAATGCAAATCAATTGATAACAATTTTGACATGCGTTAATCTGGATTTTTTTGTTGTTATTCTGTCTCTCACTGTTCAAATAAACCTACCATTAAAATTATAGACTGATCATGTCTTTGTCAGGGGATCAAATACTTTTTTCCCTCACTGTATATATATTTTTTAAATAAAAAAATAATGCTTTTTTATCAATTAGTATATTTGAGTTTAAACAATATTTGTTGCATTATTTGTTCTGTCGTTTCTGGAGGCTTAAATTGAAATTGCAACCAACTTTCAATTTTTGTTGTTGAAATTGTGATATTTGGGAGATGCTTTCCTTTTCAAATAACTGAACGTGAGAGGTTGTAAGGGAAAAAGGCCATTCTTGAACATAGGGTGAGACAATCTTACTAATTTGCTAGAGAACCAGTTCGGATTTAAGTATAACTTTTGTATGACTGAAGCTTTTAGTGATAGGTCTAATGCTTTCATATTTAATAATTTCTGTTCCCCGAATTCATATTTATTATATAAATGGAATATTTTTTTCTCATATAATTTAAAAAACTGTTCGCTAGGCGTAGGCAAGACCATAAGCTAATAGGTAAACTGGGATAATACTAAAGAGTTAATCAGGGTGATTTTTCCACAAATAGACAGGATCTTATCTATTTTTGCTAACTTTCTATTAAAATGTATTGGAGTGAGATCATTTATTTCTTTTGGGATATGTATACCGAGTACATCCACATCACCATCAGACCATTTTATTGGTAAACTACACTGTAATGTAAAAGTTGTATTTTTTTGTGATCCAATATGTAATATAGTACACTTATCATAATTTGGTTGTAATCCAGAGAGGTTAGAAAATGTATCTAGATCCTCTATGAGACTGTGGCGGGATTCAAGTTGTGGATTTAAAAGAAAACATGAATCATCAGTGTACAATGACACCTTTGTTTTTAAGCCCTGGATTTCTAATCCCTTGATATTATTGTTGGATCTGATTTTAATAGCTAACATTTCGATGGCCTTAATAAATGGATATGCCAATAGTGGACAACCTTGTTATACTCCTCTTGACAGTTTAAAACTTTCTGAGAAATAGCCATTATTTACTATGTAACACCTAGGGTTACTATACATGATTTTAACCCATTTTATAAGAGATTCTCCAAAATTGAAATGCTCCAGGCATTTATACATCAACTCCAGTCGTACTTTATCAAAAGCCTTTTCAAAGTCAGCTATGAAATAGCAGGCCTGGTTTCCCAGATTATTCATAGTGTTCTATTGTTTCCAGTACTTGCCTTATATTATCTCCAATGTATCGTCCATGTAAAAAACCTGTCTGATTAGAATGAATAATGCCCGACAATACCTTTTTAATTATATGCGCTATATATTTTGCTAGAATTTTTGCATCACAACACTGAAGTGTAAGGGGCCTTTAATTTTTTTAATGGACTGGATCTTTATATTTCCCCACTTATATCCTGTTTCAGTAATAATGAAATCAGACCTTCTTCTTGAGTCTGATAATCTACCATTTACATAGGCGTGGTTAAAACATGCTAATAACGGTCCTCTGAGTATACTGTCTTTCCTATTGGTGGCAATTGTATTTCGAAAACCCTTTTACTGGCATGTCCAGGCGCCAGATAGCTAGCCCATATATCAGAAAGCCAGATGTAATTTGTGTATACAAATGCCAAAATGTCGATGTGTGTAATCCTTTCAAAAGGTGATTGAGGTTATTGGTTAAAGCTGGGCTTGTTTCCATAATCTAACACAACAAGCAAAGTGCTTACTACAAGTTCTAGGAAAGACAATGCATGTTGCAAGCCTTCACTCTAATTTGGGCCCGATTCCAAACCAATTCATCTCCGCTATTCATTAGGCAGGTCCTTGTTGAGGCCCTCTGGCTGGTGACAGCCATATGGAAATAGCATCACTTATAGCTCTTATGTCTGCCTTATTCCTTACCACTGTCGTGTCCACCCTTTTCAGATCTTCCAGAGGGTAGAAGAACGGTCTGAGGAATTGATTTAGAATCTGGCCTTGAATACCTGCCTGCTGTATGTCTTCCAATGACACACAGCCTCATGGGAAGATTAATACTGAGAAACCAATTCCGTTTGATATCCATCATAATTCAAATGCTTTCATGGATACTGTATTAATATTGCAATCTTGTCATCTGATAATATAAAGCGTGGTAGGAGTGCATGGTAGCATATTCTGTACAACCATGGGACGTGATACCAGAGCTGAAGCTAGGCTGTCTTTTTCTCCAAGCTTTGGTTTGCTTTAAATCATGTTGTGGCATTTGGCATGAGTAACAGATCCTTTTTGAGATATCAGGGTAGATATAGGCTTATAGAAATTATAGTTTTCAGCTAGATTTGCAGTTGCGAACGTAACGTGAACAATGAAGAACAAGGTAATCAATCTCTTATGGTTTTTCATACCCCGTCCAACATCGATGGGGTCAATATCCTGAAATGACTGGTTAAATTGACCCTGACCCATATTGGTGTGCTGACATACGTACTGCTGTCTCTGTGTCTGCCAACGAATGACCAACAGTGTAACAGCAAAGAGGATTATTTTAATAATATCGATGGGTCTTGCCAGGAAGCTAATCCTGAAGGCGGTTGCTGTACCTTCATTGACGGTGGATCTTACAAGGCGCTGACCATAATGTAAGTATCAGTTTGATGAGTCTGACGCGGTAGCCAACGTTTTGGGGGGATTGGGGGGGGGGGGGGGCGCTAACATTAGATAATGTGGCTGCTTTGACTTGTGAACCGTATATTTTCTGTAACACACCTGATAGTCTCTATAGGATTGTTGTTCTTCCATCCCTAAGCCCCCTACATTGAGTCGGAGAACTGCCAGAGCACAGCTGGCACAAAGGAAAGTTGTCCACAAAAGGAGTTGCGGTGTGTATTGTATTTGTAATTTACAACCTGAAAATCCTATTCTGCCATTCCATTGTGTGGGTTTTTGTCTTACAGTTGATGTAGCTTGTCATTGGGGCTAAACATGATGATTGTTATCATTTCCAATTCCATCCCCTTTTGTCTTTCCACTATCATCAAGCATTAATGATAGACATTTTAGAAAATGCAACATTTGTCTGCACTTCTTCCCAGGCAACCACCGCAGCAGGAATGCTGTGATACAAAACTAGCTTTCCCAAGGCCAAGAAGAAGGGATATGCTGTGAAGCCTGTTGGAGACAGACCCAACATGCTGTACGTCATAGTTATTCATTTCAAATCTGCATCAATTGAGCATTTCAGGCTCACAAACAATCCAAATACAAAAAGGTGCAGGACCAAAAATTGCATATTTCAAATTGAGTATCACTACTACATCAACGGATGTTACGTCATAGTTCAGAACAGTAAATAAAAGGAAATGAAATACACATTTCACTTTTCAAAAACATTACAGGCTACGTAGACAGGATTTCCTCTTCAACGAGGTCACCCTTGATCCAGCGTCGTATGAGGGGAAGCAGTCTGAGCTGTCCATCCCAGGACCCCTGTACCCAGTGAGAGAGGCCTGACAAGGAGGTGGCCATAGCTGGATTTGTCTCCCGCTTCAATCTTGGGGGTGACTGAAGCCAAATGGGTGACTGAAACCAAGTGAGTGACTGAAGCCAAGTGGGTGACGGAAACCTGCTTGATTAAAGTCGGGGTACATGGGTCCCCTTCCTCTCCCGCTATGGGATGGGCAACAATGACAAAATAGTTACAAAATATAATAAAGATCAAATAAACTATAAAATAATTGTATTTTTGAATGTATTTAATTAAAATACATGTATTTTGTATTTTAAATTACAGAAATACAAGTATGTGGCCCAAACAGCAACAACATTTTCAGGAACGGTTACAGTCAATCAATTTTCAATCAATTTTATTTTATATAGCCCTTCTTACATCAGCTAATATCTCGAAGTGCTGTACAGAAACCCAGCCTAAAACCCCAAACAGCTAGTAATGCAGGTGTAGAAGCACGGAAACGTTTTACTTGCTATGACTGTGATATAATATGTTGTTGTTTATCTACCTTAGTTGAATGCACTGACTGTAAGTTACTCTGGATAAGACTGTCTGCTGAATGACCAACATGTAAATGTACAGTTGAAGTCGGAAGTTTACATGCACCTAAGCCAAATACATTTAAACTCAGTTTTTCACAATTCCTGACATTTAATCCTAGTAAACCTTCCCTGCCTTAGGTCAGTTAGGATCACCACTTTATTTTAAGAATGTGAAATGTCAGATTAATAGTAGAGAGAGCATTTTTTTCTTTCATCACATTCCCAGTGGGTCAGAAGTTTACATACACTCAATTAGTATTTGGTAGCATTGCCTTTAAATTGTATAACTTGGGTCAAATGTTTCGGGTAGCCTTCCACAAGCTTCCCATAATAAGTTGGGTGAATTTTGGCCCATTCCTCATGACAGAGCTGGTGTAACTGAGTTAGGTTTGTAGGCCTCCTTGCTCGCACACACTTTTTCAGTTCTGCCCACAAATGTTCTATAGGATTGAGGTCAGGGCTTTGTGATGGCCACTCCAATACCTTGACTTTGTTGTCCTTAAGCCATTTTGCCACAACTTTGGAAGTGTGCTTGGGGTCATTGTCCATTTGGAAGACTCATTTGCGACCAAGCTTTAACTTCCTGACTGATGTCTTGAGATAAATCCACATAATTTTCCTTCGTCATGATGCCATCTATTTTGTGAAGTGCACCAGTCCCTCCTGCAGCAAAGCACCCCCACAGCATGATGCTGCCACCCCCGTGCTTCACGGTTGGGATGGTGTTCTTCGGCTTGCAAGCCCCCCCTTTTTCCACTAAACATAACGATGGTCATTATGGCCAAAAAGTTCTATTTTTGTTTCATCAGACCAGAGGACATTTCTCCAAAAAGTACGATCCTTGTCCCCATGTGCAGTTGCAAACCGTAGTCTGGCTTTTTTATGGCGGTTTTGGAGCAGTGGCTTCTTCCTTGCTGAGCGGCCTTTCAGGTTATGTCGATATAGGAGTCGTTTTACTGTGGATATAGATACTTTTGTACCTGTTTCCTCCAGCATCTTCACAAGGTCCTTTGCTGTTGTTCTGGGATTGATTTGCACTTTTTGCACCAAAGTACGTTCATCTCTAGGAGACAGAACACGTCTCCTTCCTGAGCGGTATGAGGGCTGCGTGGTCCCATGGTGTTTATAGTTGCGTACTATTGTTTGAACAGATGAACGTGGTACCTTCAGGCATTTGGAAATTGCTCCCAAGGATGAGCCAGACTTGTGGAGGTCTACAATCTTTTTTCTGAGGTCTTGGCTGATTTCTTTTGATTTTCCCATTATGTCAAGCAAAGAGGCACTGAGTTTGAAGGTAGGCCTTGAAACACATCCACAGGTACACCTCCAATTGACTCAAATGATGTCAATTAGCCTATCAGAAGCTTCTAAAGCCATGACGTCATTTTCTGGAATTTTCCAAGCTGTTTAAAGGCACAGTCAACTTAGTGTATGTAAACTTCTGACCCACTGGAATTGTGATACAGTGAATTATAAGTGAAATAATCTATCTGTAAACAATTGTTGGAAAAATTACTTGTGTCATGCACAAAGTAGATGTCATAACCGACTTGCCAAAACTATAGTTTGTTAACAAAAAATGTGTGGAGTGGTTGAAGTGTGTAGAAGTGTATCAGTGAACTGTATTGTGTAGAAGTGTATCAGTGAACTGTATTGTGCAGAAGTGTATCAGTGAACTGTATTGTGTAATTAGTTACAAGACAATAGAAGTGCAGTTGTGTTGTTGTTTTCTCTGACATCCAACATTCCATGATCAGCTCTGTTGACCATGAGAGCGTTTTGCAGAGAAAATGGGTTGAAGCATACCTTTTAGGCTCGGAATGACGTGGCCCATTGTCTACCTTGCCATCAATGATGTGGCCCATTGTTTACCTTGTTACCTGGCAACGACCACACGGTCGTTTAAAATAGCTGTCTGTCAAGGCGAGCTCATGGATGTAAGCTCCCCGCCCACTCTGCATGTTCTTTCAGGCTTTCTAATACTTAGAGATGAGATGAAACCTACAATTTCTTCAATTCTAAGCATTTTAATAGCCTAATAATGTTACGGGTGATGTTTTGGTCATTCAAAGGCTATTTTAACTTGGGAAATAGGATGACTGTGTGGGACCTTTAAGGTTATGAAAAAAACTAAGAAAGGATATTCAGTGTCTTATTACAAAATATGCTGTACACTGAATTTCCTTTCTTAGTATTTCTTAGCACAGTGTTTCGGAAAGCACATTTTCAGAAAGTGTCCCACTCTACCAATGCTCCCCCTAATCAAAGCAGCACTACATCAGACCTATAGCAACACTGTGTGATGCCAAGTGTATTTGCATAAATGTAGCATTGCAACCCCACCGGAGAAGTATTCTATAGCGTGCAGCGTGAAGAAATAGTCAGCCAGTTACAGGAGAGTTTGCCTCTCAGATTGAGAAGAATTAGCCAATGGAGGGAGTGAAGGCATCTATATTTGGCAACACTGTAAAAAGAGCACTTCCTTCTTCTATTAATAAGATCTGCATCCTTCCTGTGACCTCATAAAACAAGCCAAATTCCTCCGGTGCGAGGAATTACTCTTTCCAATTCATTTGACTCTAATTACATTTTGCATCAGCATGCTCTACTATAAATCGACCAAATTCAAGGAGCTGCAAATTAAAAATAAGTGTTTGTGTGTGTGTGAGTGTGTGTGTGTGAGTGTGTGTGTGAGTGTGTGTGTGTGTGTGAGAGAGAGAGAGAGGGAGAGAAAGAGACAGAGAGAGAGACAGAGAGAGAGGGAGAGAGAGAGAGAGAGAGAGAGAGAGAGAGAGAGACAGAGAGAGAGAGAGAGAGAGAGAGAGAGAGAGAGAGAGAGAGAGAGAGAGAGAGAGAGAGAGAGAGGGAGAGAGGGAGAGAGGGAGAGAGGGAGAGAGTGAGAGAGAGTGAGAGAGGGAAAGGGGGCAGAGTGAACAGGGAAAGAGAGAGAAGCCAATTTGCCTGTGACAATGCATATCATGGGTATGTGGCAGATATTCAGCCCCTCTTGAAGGACAATGGAAGTTCAATAGAAAATGTTTGTCTTTCTGCATCACAGCCTTTAGCCGTACACACCACGTTCCCTGATGAAGGCTGTGCTGCTGTCTTGATTTCTAACAATACAGAATCATTTTCCTCGATGTGTCTGAATAACTCCCAGAGTACAGTTTCCAGTCTGTTCCTAATTTCACACACCTTGGTTGGAATGTGAGGTAGCAACAGTATACACTTTTCTTTTACAGTGCAACATATGATGAAAAGCACTGCACAAGATACTGGAAAAACAGCAATGTTTTATTGGTGTTTATGTATGAACTACAATCTCTGGTATCATTAAATGTACGCTGTATTCCTTGAGAGATATGGGAAGGATGTTAACAGAGAGTTCCATTTGACTCCTCAGTCTCTCACATTCTCTCTATACATTTGAATCCATAAGCAAATGTAAAATATTGATCTGAAATTTTTTTTTTTTTTTGCATGTTATTTTGAAAATACGTCTGGTAGAAATGTACCACTTGAGGAGCATTCTCTCAGAAAATTAGAGAAGGGACAAAACCCCCATACACTCCCCTCCCATACATGGACAGTTGTCAGAACGACACACAATAAAATCAATCACCAGCTCCACATAGAAACGAATCTCTCACCGCCTTATTGGCTGTAGCCTAAACTGTCAAAGGTCAAACATTCAGCCACCAAAAACATTGAAAAGGAATTGAAAGCATTGAAAAGGAATCACTGGAAAGGGGAAAGAATGGTCAACCTCGGCTATGGACAGTTGATATGAATATCACCTGCATGTGAGACTGGTACGGATGGGATCAGAAGCTACTGCTGCAGTATCCATGCGCTGTTTGAGGACTCAGAGCAACAGGTTATCCACATATAACTAGTGAATAGATCAGCATGGCCTTGTCAGAGATAAATGTTTTCTGAATATGGATACTAAGTGCTGAATGAATGCTTCTGTATATGCAATTTCTGTATTATGAACAATTGGCGTAACGCTGAGTACATACTAAAAACAGGTTCATATACCCCATAAATCAAATGACTGTGACTTTCACACTGAGCACTAATGTCTGTATCGAGTCAATACAGTCTATTTGTGATGCCAATTGGAGATACTAACATAATAATAATACATGCCATTTAGCAGACACTTTTATCCAAAGGGACTTGCATACATTTTACGTGTGAGTGGTCCCAAGCGGGAATCAAACCTTGGCGTTGCAAGCGCCACGCCCTACCGCCTGAGCCACAGAACCACCTGATATTGAAAAGGTCATGTTTACCCATTCAGTTGTTGGCAGCGTAACACGGAGTGTGTGACTTCCTTTCTTGTTGTATTGTCATAAGCATGACATGAGCAGTCATGGCAGCTCACTGTCTGTCAGCTAATGACAACTGGCTGTGCCCTGCCTTTGATGCAAACCGTTGTTAAATATGTGTCCCTGTGTAACTTTGTTGGCTAGGTGTAGCGCTGCCAGTTCGTACCGAACATTGCCTCTGTCAACGCAGTTGTGTTAACGTCGTAGTGGATACAACTGGATACAACTCTGTGCCCCTGTAATTCACCGAGACACTTTAACCTGCAATCTAACAGCGGATTTTGGGAATTGTATTGTAAAGTTAAGCAGCAGTTGTTAGCTCCGGGACCGCAGCCCTGGCATATCTGATGCTCCTCACGCTCCACACAAGGTCCGTGTTTCCATGGCGACTGTCCGTCGGCTATTTCTGCGCTCCTTATTCCTTATCACATCCTCAATATCTCCCCCCATGGCCATCATGGGCCAACCCCTTCCCTTCCCTCCCTCCCTCCCTCCCTCCCTCCCTCAACTACCAAATGAAATGCGACGTGGAAACAGAGAAGAGAAGAGGCAAGGCGGCGTTGTGATAGATGGACGACGCGCGAGGCATGATCAAAAGGCCTTGTGTTGTTGTATTTTCACTGACAAACACGGCTGAGAAGATCAGAGTAGGAGCCTCTCAGAAATCAGAAGACTAGCTCCCCCATTAGCTGCTCTGTAAAGGGATAAGGCTTCTCACGCTGTTTGCTGTGTATCAGCCCTCCTCTATCTCCTCTAGAAGCTACAAATTGACTGCTGATGCAGTTTAATGAGCGATTACACCTCCTTATTTACCAGACAGACAGTACATACGGTTAGCCCCCTGTGTTAGCTGCCAGGGTCACGGCGAATTACACGCGAGCTCAATTGGCTTGCTTTATCTGCGCTAACAGACGGGCTATCAGCACCCGAGCGTCTGTGACCCCAGGGTGATACCAAGGTAACGCGACAGTGCTGCGGACGTAGATCATTAACACGCTAACGGGAGGCTTATTCTCCCCTTCATTCTCCCACAGCTGCACTGCCATTCCCCCAATGTATAAAGAGAGACACATTAGATATGGAGAGATGAGAGATTAATGTGCCAGAGAGAGAGAGAGAGAGAGAGAGAGAGAGAGAGAGAGAGAGAGAGAGAAAGATAGAGAGAGAGAGAGAGAGAGAGAGAGAGAGCGAGAGAGAGAAAGAGAGAGAAAGAGAGAGAGAGGAAGAAGAAGAGAGGGTGGGGGGAGAATGATAGAGTGAAAGAGATACAGCGTGAGAGGAGGGAGAGAGAGGAGAAAGAGAGCATGAGAGGAGAGAGAGAGTGTGATAGGAGAGAGGAAGAAGGGAGGGAGGGGGGAGAGAGATCTTCATCTTAATTTAAGTGAAGGATGTATAGTTGTTGTTTAGGAGCCGGGAAAATGCAAGTTCAGTCATTTGGCCGTCTGGTTCCTGAGGCATGTTGGCCTCATTGCTCATTTCATTAACAGCCAAGTCATGGCAACATCTGTATCTCATCTAATTTGAGTGGCAGGAAGAGTATGATATAATATGAGTATCCTCCGTCTTCATCTGTTTTATTTATGTAGCTGTGCTAATATGCTGCGAGGGCTGTGAATATATCCAAAGGAATAAGGAAACACCAGGGCATCTGGGATATTATAATGACCTTCAAAAACAAATAAATATGATCAAACAAGGCAGTAGTATATTTTCATCTGAATTAGCCCTATCATCAAATTAAATCTGTGTTATTCTATTCCGTTGGTGCACTCATATTTGGAAAGGGTCCGAACATGGATTGAATATAGAGAATTAATTTGAGTAGATGAGTTTGCAGTGAACCATTCTTCCCCCAACATCACACAGAGGTTAAATAAAAAAGGAGCTAAAAAGCTCATTCAGATTTGTTTTTCTTGATTTAGCAACTAGACATATATTTTTCAAATAAATAATTTCTGTTTTGTAAAGACACTTTTTGAAATAGCACACCCATTTTCAAAGATGTTGATACATTTGATCCTTAACATCATCAGTCAAGTCAGTGTCAAGTCATCCCCACACTAATCCTTACCATTCTGTCCATGATACTTCCTGTATGAGATAGCTGATATCGGATTCCTCTACCGAATCTGAATCAAATTTGGGTCTCTTGCACATTGTCTTTTGAGCTGGCTTGAATCAGTAAAGGTTCCTGTGTGTGGGAGTGGTGGTAGGTGCTCCTGTAAGTGTTGTAATGGTTGTAATGCTCCAATGGGGGCAGGTGTAAGTGTGTCTCCATGGCAGCGACCCCGGCTAGCTCCTCCTCCACTGTGATGACCTCCATGGAGGAGGCGGGGCCGTCGGGGTCCTGCTGGTGGTTCTGCTTCCTCATCTTGTAGAAAATGACCAGCAAGACGGCGGCCATGAGCGTGATGGCCACGAAGCAGCCGATGATGATCTTGGTGGTCTTCATCACCTCCTCCAGGCCGCGGTCCCCCTCCCCGTCCAGGTCCAGAACAGAGACGGTGTAGGTCCGCTCTGTGGTCCTGGTCTGGACCAGAGGCCCCCTGGTGGTTGAAGATGATACCCAGCCAATCGGGGGAAGAGCAGGAGTCTGGCTGTCATCTACTGTCTCTGTGGTCTCCACGGTGACTGTGGTGAAGTAGGTGACGCCGCTGTTCTCCACCGAGGTGACGTTGAGCACGGCCGAGGCGGAGATGTTGCCTGCCGTGTTGCTCACCATGCAGGTGTAAGTCCCTGTGTCCTGCATGGTGACGGTAGTGAAGTTCAACGTCCCGTCGTTGAGGACGGCCAGGCGCACCTTGTACGCCCCGTGGGTCACCAGCGACCCGTTGGGGGTGAGCCAGCTGACCGCGGTCAACGAGCTCGTCCTGCACTTGAGCTCCGCCGCCATGCCCTCTGTGACGTTGCGGTCCGCCGGCGGCTCCACGATGACGGGCACGTCGCACTGGAAGTAGCCGTGCTCCAGCTCGCCGATGTAGCGACCCCTGTAGCTGGCTGGGGTGTGGCAGCGGGCACAGCAGCTGGTGTTGGCAGGCACCGTCTCCTTCAGCCACCAGCTAAGCCACAGGATGTCACAGTTACAGTTCCAGGGGTTATGGTGCAGATGGACTCTCTCCAGGCGGTGCAGGGGGGTGAAGAGGTCGTGGGGCAGCAGGGTGAGGTTGTTGTGGGCCAGGTTGAGCTCCACCAGGGACTGGAGGTCGTCGAAGGAGTTCCTCTCAATGGTCTGGATCTGAGCGTGCATCATCCACAGCTTCTGCAAGTTTGCCAGCCCTGCGAAAGAGCCAGGCCCTATGACAGAGATCTGGTTTCCAGACATCTCCAACTCCTCCAGCCTGACCAAGGGTAGGATATTGGGGATCTCCTTGAGGTTGCACATGCCCAGGTTCAGGTAGCGTAGGTTGCTGAGGTCCTGGAAGGCTCCGTCGGAGATGTAGGAGAGCCGCTTGAGCTCTCCCAGGTCCAGTCTTCGCAGCGATGGGACCCGGTTGAAGGCGTACGACGGGATGCTCTCGATGGGGTTGTTCCTTAGCCACAGCTCCTTGAGCTTGGAGAGGTACTCGAAGGCCCCGTTGGGGATGGTGGTGAGGCGGTTGTCGAACAGCTCCAGGGTGTTGAGACTGGCCAGGCCGTTGAAGGCGCCGATCTCGATGTTGCGAATGTGGTTCTTGCTCAGCTGCAGGATCTCCAGGTGCCGCAGGTGCTTGAAGCTGTCCACCTTGATCACCTGGATGAGGTTGTCCTGCAGGTTCAGGTAACGCGTGTTGGTGGAGATGCCGTCGGGGACGTCGCGCAGGCTCCGGCGGGTGCAGATCACCTTGCTGAACTGGTTGCTGCAGGAGCAGACAGATGGGCAGGTCTGGGCGCGCACCAGGCCGGCCACTGCCAGGATCTGGAGGGCCAAAAGCAGCACGAAGAGGGGGCGGGACAGAACCCCCCTCAGCCTAGGATCTCTCATTGTCTGGCACTGGAGGGAGGAGATCATTGTGATCAGCATTCATAGTTCAGTGGCTGGTGGTCCTCTCTGAAATATGGTAAAGAGAAGAGAGAGAAGGAGAACAGATTAGGCAGTGGAAAAATATAAGGCAAGCAAAGAAAACTACTGCAGAACAGAAGGTTATTATGGGTAATGTGACTATTCTAGTCTAATGAAGGGACACTATACTGCATGTGCACAATGCACATGTCTGGGATAATGACCTACATGAGGTAGAGAGATGGTGAAATGTAGTTGCCTTATCATTGGGGATGGATGGGTGTTCACTCATCCTAGATAGTCGTCATAAACACTGTCCATCTGTGGAGCATTAGAGCGGTCAGAGATCCTTTGGATTGGCCCACATATCAGGACATCCCAGGACAGGCTTCATGACTGGAGGCCACAGAACTGAAGAACTGAGAGCGTCTGATTCCCATATGTACTTTCCTCTCTCATCAATCAATTAATCAATCAATCAATCAATAAAAAGAGTTGTCATTCATGCCCGGAAAGTCAAACCTTAATCTGTAAATCTGTAATAAGCCAATCAATCTATCTCTTGTTGTATAGTGGATTTCACAAATTGATTTGTCACAAAGTGCTGTAACAAACTTGTCACAAAACGTTTTTTTCAGTCTCAAAATTTAGATGAATTTCACGTCTCACAATAAGTGTTTTGAGATGAGGACGTGTTTTGGGGTTTTACCAGTTTAGAAATAAGTCAACAACAACAGAGATGGTCCTGGTGTTGAAACAATGTATAATATTCTCCTTATCACTCCCTCCAGGAAATACACGACGCCGCTGTTCTGGTTACTGATGGATTTATTCTTCTACTAAATTCTCCACCGTCATCAATCCACCGTCGAACTGTTTAAATACATTTCAACACATGCACAAAAAACAAGTTGGCGTTCACGTTACAGAAACCTTGCACGTAAATATGCGCGACAAATAATTAACATAATGAACATACCTCGCTGGCTGCACACAACTGAGAGGGAAATGGGTCCACTTAGAAACAAGAATACTTGTAAATAAACACGTCGTTAATTTAACTTATCTTTCAGAGTACTAAACTTTACCGCCGCTACTTTACCGCGATGTCTGGAACTTGTCACCACTAAAAGCGTCCCAACACAACATAGAATGTGCAGATAGTTCCTATCACATAAATACAAGCAAAATCAATATTCAAAAATACAAGTTGTACAAATAATAATGATATTATGTAAAACCTATTAATAATGACATGAATAACATTAATAATGACATGAATAACATTTATGGCAGTTAAACTCCCACCAAATCACATCCTTTGGGATTTCACCTCACAAAATAACCATAACATTCATTCTGCTTCAAGCAGTAAAACTGTCTTGTATACAGGCCTGTCAAGATAGACTGGCTTTGTAGTGCGTTTTCCCTGGTTATCTAAGGTTGAGTCACTAATTAACAGTTTTACCTTTCTGACTCTTCCATCAGTGCTAGGGTACACCTGTGCTACTCTTGCTAATCTCCATTGATTTGAATCTGTAGTGGACTTGATTCTTTGGATTCTGTTAGCCACAAAGACGTGGAATCGTCTTGCATCATTGTTTATATATCCAAGGACAACCTTTGAGTCTGTCCAAAAATGTTCTTGAAGACCATCTATTTCGAGCTCCTTTCTGAGCACAACACTTGTCCTTGCTGCTACCACTGCTGCAGATAACTCAAGGCGTGGTATTGTGGTCACTTTGGTGGGGGCAACACGTGCTTTCCCCATGACTGACGAACAATGGACATCCCCATTGGTGTTGATTGTTCTGAGATAAGTACACTCCCCATAGCCTGTGACGCTGACATCTGAGAAGTGGTGAAGCTCGTACTGTTTGACATCTATGAAGTTTGCTGGAATATAGCACCTTCTGATCCTTACATTAGACAAGTTTTGTAGATCTTGTAGCCAAGATTCCCACTGTGTCTTGAGCTCCTCTGAGAGTGGTTCATCCCAACCGGCCTTGTCTCGACACAGTTGTTGCAATATCTGCTTTCCTAGGAGAATGAATGGGGCTACGAACCCCAATGGGTCGTAGATGGAAGCTACTGTTGATAGCACTCCTCTTCTGGTCAACGGGTGTTCCTTGACTGTAACTCTGAGCTGAAAGTCATCAGAGGACACGCACCATTGCACTCCGAGAGCTCTTTCCATGAGTGGCTCTCCCAAAGCCATATCAAGGTTTTTGACACTTTCAGCGCACTCTTCCTTTGGTATTGATTTCAATACATGCTTGCTGTTGGAGACAAACTTATGTAGTCTTAGCTTGCCTGTGCTGCAAATACCTCTTGCTTCCTTGATGAGTTAAATTGCCTCAGCATCAGACGTTACACTCACCAGTCCATCGTCAACATAAAAATTCCTTTGGATGAATTTAACAGCGTTTTGGTTAAATTGATCCTGACCTTTAGCGGCTAGATGTTTGAGACCAAAATTGGCACAGCCGGGTGAGGAGGCTGCCCCAAACAGATGGACTTTCATCCGGAAAGTTGATGGCGGAGACATCAGGTCACCATTCTCCCACCATAAGAACCTCAGGTAGTCTTGGTCTTCCGGTCTTACATGGAACTGATGGAACATTCACTCCACATCACACATAATAGCAATTGGACCCTTGCGAAACCTGCAGAGAACTCCCACCAAGGTATTTGTGAGCTCTGGCCCAGTAAGAAGGTGGTCATCCAATGACGTGTCTTGGAATCTTGCTGAGCAATCGAAGACGACGCGTATCTTCCCAGGCTTTTGAGGGTGGTATACCCCGTGGTGGGGAATATACCAGGCTGGATGATTGTTGAGTTCCTTTTCGGGAACCTTCTCAGCATCACCACGAGCAATGATATCTTTCATGAAGTTCATGTAGTCTGAGCAGTATTTCTGGTCTCCCTTGAGCCTTCGTTCCAAGCCTCTTAGACGCTGAACAGAACATTACTTATTATTGGGTAGATTTGGTCTGTCTTGTTTGAAAGGTAAGGGCATTTCATAATGACCATCTTGTTTGTGTTTGATTTCATCTCTCAGCTTAGTCAAGAAGTGGAGATCTTCCTGAGAGACGGTTGCATCTTCTTCAACTCTTTCACTGAAATCAGATTCTAGTACCTTAATTACATCATTTGGACTGATCATTTCCTTGATCTGAGTCTTGCAAACATAGTGAACTTCACCTTTGAGCTTGATTGTTGGTTTGGGTTCAGGTGTCACTTTCCTTACAATGATGCGGTGACTTACTCCAATTGCATCACTGTAGTGCTCTTGTGGGTCACCATAACTCACTATGCTCCAACCTAGATCAGTTCTCTGAGCAAAGGGTTTGTTTTCTTCTCCACATACGACTTCTCTGGGCATTAGCGCTTGTGGGCAATTGTATCCGATTAGCAGACCAATTTCACATTCCTTTGGCGGTGCAATGTGTTCTGCAAGATGCTCCAAATGAGGCCATGCTTTAGCGGTCTCTGAAGTTGGAATGTGTGTCCGATTGGCAGGGATAAATTCACGAGTGTACGTTGTTGGCACTGTGATCTTCTTAGAGGAGAATAGACCTCTTATTTGTAGGTATTTGAGTTTTTACAGGGTACAATTGTCCTTTTTGACGACATTGTAGATAGTTTCAGCTTCACTTGTTCCGTGTTCGTATCTAGAATGTTTGCTACTTCCTCAAGAATGAAGGAAGAATCACTTTGTGAATCTAGCAGAGCATAGACAAGAACTTCCTTACTTGAATCACTTTGTGTTGACACATAGACAGGTACTATCGCTGAAGTCTGTGTAGTATTGCCATCTTGCACAACTCTGTTGGATGTGGTTTCCTTGATAACCTCTTGTGTTGACAGTAGCTTTCTTTCCTTGCCATAACTTATGTCTTTAGATGTTTCCCCTTTTGGTTCTTGTTTTGAGCGATCTTCGTGTAGGCATGTGGGATGACGTTTTGAGCAGGTGTCACAGACCATCCGGCTACTGCAGCTCTTGGATTGATGGCCAGGACTTAAACATCCGAAGCACAGTCTTTCATTCTGAATGAACTTGACTCGTTCGGCGACTGTCCTTTCAATGAATTTGAAGCACTTGTGTAAACTGTGTCCTAATTTCTTACATAACACACATGTGACTATGTTTCTCTCACTGATGTTAGTTGTGAAGATCTTGGCACCTACAGTTTGGTTCTTGATCTTTGCTTTATCAGGTTCACTTTGTCGTAATGCGTTGTAGGATGTTATAGGGTTGCACGCAATACTAGCTTCCATCGACAGGAATGTCACAAAATAGTTAAAGCTTGGGAACCTTCTGTGTTCCAGTTGGTATTGTGTGGCCCTTCGGTTCCATCTGCTACTTAACCAGTCGGGTAGTTTGGCAGCTAGTTTTTGATTCTCAATATCATCATTAAGAACCTTTAGACTCTCATTGTGAGCAATAGCGAATTCACAACTACGTAGAAAGTCTACACATTTTCTTAAGTCTGCACTCTCCTTAGGAGCTAGTTTTGGCCAAGCATGTAATTTGTCTCGGAAGGCCTTGGCAATCACAAACGGCTCACCATAACGTTCCTTGAGCAGGTCCCATGCTGCATGATATGAATCTTCTGAATCGATCAGAAAATAACCTTCTACTGCTTCTTTAGCTGCTCCTCCCACATATTTCTGAAGGAAGAAGATTTTCTCTGCAGCTGGAATATTTTTTCTCTCAATCAGTGTCTGAAAGGAAGACTTCCAATGGTTAAACTTGAGTGGATCCCCACTAAAAATTGTAGGCTCTGGAATGGGAAGCCTATTTGCTGATATAGCCTCAGCCAGGACTTTCACAAGCTCTCTTGTGTCGTTTTGAAGCACACTTCTTGGAGCCACATCCCTTAGTGGTTGTGGGTGCTGATACACAGGATTCACCTGATCAATTGGTTGCTCAAATGTAGGCAGCTCAGACTTATGTGGAGTAAGCCTTTGGTCTGGATACAACTCATTTTCGTCATAGACTTGAAGCCTTGCTCTGGCCGCGTTCAGTCTTTTTATCTCCTCTAAACGTCCAAGCTCTCTTTTTAAGTCTTCTACAGATCTTTTCCTTGCAGCATTCTCTTCTTGCTGTTTCTTTAAGAGCAAAGCTTCTTGTCTCTCCTTTTCTATCTTACGTTCAGTCTCCTCTTTCGCCTTGAAGACGACGAGTTACTGCAGCTACTTCTTGCTCTGCAACTATCTTCTTGTCCTCAACTTCAAGTCTTTGGAGTTTCTCTTGGTGGCACTCTTGCTCAGCCATAATCTTCAACACAGCCCTTGTGGCTGCATACTCAGCAGCGGCTTCTTGTCGTTTAACTGAGGATACATTAGAGCGAATGGAAGTGGCCTTAGAAGACTTAAAGTCTGGAGATGACACACTGGAAATCGTAGATGCGAATACAGAGCTTGCATCCGGCCAAATCAGTTCCTCCTTTGTTCCTTGAATTTGAGATTGCGCGTTGTGTACAACAATCTTGGTGACTGATATACATTTATCCAGCTTGCGGCGCATTTCGTGAGCTGGGCTGTCAATCCTGCGATATTCTTCATAAACATTATTCAGTTCAGATAACTCTCTTTGAATAGTGCTGCTGTGTTCGTGTAGGATGTTACTTGGATCTTGTTTTGTAACTGATTTCTTAGCCACCTTAGTTAAAACTTTCCAGCGTTCATAAATGCTGTCAAAGCGAATTAGTAGTTCTTTTGTTTTTTCTTTCTGAAATTCTTTTCCCTTTTCCGTTAATGTACGGGCTCTTCCACTTCGTCGAGGCTCTTCAGACTGTACTGCTTCTTGTACAACGCTAGACTCATCTGTCTGCTCTGTCTCTTCTACTGGCTCTACGAGTGATCCTTTACACTGACTCTCTTTACTTCTATGTGACATATTAACTTATTTGAAAGTAACCTGTACACAAGACAGTTGTCTTAAATAAACAGTAGAGTTTACAACAAACATTTTACAAAAAGAAATACTCAAGAGAATAGAATATGCCAAGTTAAGTTATTGTCTTTGAAATTAACCCTTCAGAATAAAGGCAGGCATTGTAAAGATTTTGAAATGTTGCAGAATCACTCAAAATAACAGCTTTCTTAAATGCACAAACATAAATCCTCTTCTTAAGTAAATCAATGACTTATATTCAATGAAATAAAGAATTATCAATATCGCTAAATCACTTACATTAATGTCTCTTAATATCTTGTTACACACTGTTATGTTACTTGGCTACACACAGCCCTTTGAAGTCCTTTATATTTTCCAATCCTTGTGTCACCTTTTCAGAACACAAACTTAAGTGTCTGACTTACGGACGTCTTCATGAAAAAAAAACGGATGAACTTGTGTGAGTCCTTTAACACTGAACAGTGGCTTATCTGTGAGTCCGTCTTGACGAGCCGTCTTGCAGAGCAGGTCAGGAAACGATCACG
Source organism: Coregonus lavaretus (assembly GCF_964263955.1). Classification (NCBI taxonomy): domain Eukaryota; kingdom Metazoa; phylum Chordata; class Actinopteri; order Salmoniformes; family Salmonidae; genus Coregonus; species Coregonus lavaretus. The sequence goes on from NW_028157256.1 coordinate 104,018, forward strand.
CAGACTCGAGTTCGACTATCACTCCCTCCAGGAAATACACAACGCCGCTGTTCTGGTTACTGATGGATTTATTCTTCTACTAAATTCTCCACCGTCATCAATCCACCGTCGAACTGTTTAAATACATTTCAACACATGCACAAAAAACAAGTTGGCGTTCACGTTACAGAAACCTTGCACGTAAATATGCGCGACAAATAATTAACATAATGAACATACCTCGCTGGCTGCACACAACTGAGAGGGAAATGGGTCCACTTAGAAACAAGAATACTTGTAAATAAACACGTCGTTAATTTAACTTATCTTTCAGAGTACTAAACTTTACCGCCGCTACTTTACCGCGATGTCTGGAACTTGTCACCACTAAAAGCGTCCCAACACAACATAGAATGTGCAGATAGTTCCTATCACATAAATACAAGCAAAATCAATATTCAAAAATACAAGTTGTACAAATAATAATGATATTATGTAAAACCTATTAATAATGACATGAATAACATTAATAATGACATGAATAACATTTATGGCAGTTAAACTCCTGATATAACAATATAATTCACCATAAGAAACAATGTATAATATTCTAATATTCACCATAAGAGAGTCAAATGTCAAATACAGTAGATAGAGATGTAGAGTAAAACATATTAGCACTTACCAAACATGTTTCTACTCACAATACACTCACAAAGAGCGATGCTCGTTATGTAAAATATAAAAATGAACAAGCTTTTTCAAGGCACTTTAACATTCTCATCTCTCCTCAGCTTCTCTAACTCAAGTCATATAGGTAATCGTCTCTTTCAGAGTGACCCGGAGGCAAAGGAAACGACTCTATTTTGACAGGTGGTTTTTAAACTGTGAAAATTGTGAACCGATGTGGAAATGCATTTTCCAGTGGGGCTGAGTGGGTGATTTAATCAGTGGGAAATGAATCTCTAAATATGCCCCAGTGAAAGTGGTTAGCACCAGCAGAGATGCCACTCCAGAGTGGTGTGAGAAGCCCGCCAAGAGACACTTCCACTGGGGGCGTCAGACGGAATCAGGCCACCGCCTGGCAGGGGTTCATTTTGTCACACCGGCATTACGCTACAACCACTCTGCATAGCAGCCTCATCGATTGAATGGCTGATTGCAGGGAGGGAGGCCTATGGAAAAACACGAATGGTGACAAAAGCATTGACACAGATTAGTATCTGTTGGGTAACAATGTAGGTTATGTTATGTTAATGCTATGGTGTTTGTTGACTGCATGTCAGACGGATTCAGGCAGGAGCTCGTTTGAAGACTTCCCTTCACTGGAACTAAGGGGTCTAGCTCGAACCATGAAAAACAGCCCCAGGCCATTATTCCTCCTCCACCAAACTTGACAGTATGCATTGTGCATTGGGGCAGGTAGCGTTCTCCTGGCATCCACCAAATCCAGATTCGTCCGTCGGACTGCCAGATGGTTAAGCGTGATTCATCACTCCAGAGAACGCATTTCCACTGCTCCAGATTCCAATGGCGGCAAGCTTTACACCACTCCAGCCGACACTTGGCATTGCGCATGGTGATCTTAGGCTTGTGTGCGGCTGCTCGGCCATGGAAACCCATTTCACGAAGCTCCTGACCGATGTTCCCTCTAAGCTGCTCACGTGTGAGAGTGAAGCCCACAGAGAGAAGCACGAGATTGAACTTCACTTTCTAGAGCAGTGGTCACCAACCGGTCGATCTTCAAGGCGTTCCTAGTCGATCGTCAAACATTTCTGTAAAAACCAAACGACAAAGCCTTGTGTTCCTATGTTTTATTTATTTGTCTCCTGCTGTTGGCAGTAGGTGCACCCGATTCATCTGCCCTGCCGCAAGGTAGGCCAACTGTTGCCATTTTGAACCACTTCATGTGTATAGCAGGTACAAACTCTGCCTTCCCGGCGGGCCCGGAGAGCAAATCAAGTGCACTATAGGCCTACCGCTGGCCAATCGGATGGCTCAGATGACCGTGTCTGCAGTAACGTAGCAGGCATAAAAGAAAGCTACAGCAAAGTTGATACTGTGAGATTTCAAAACGTTTAAAACCATGACTAGAGAGAGACTGTCAACGAATAGAGCAAAGAGCTGCTGTTTCTATGAGTGAGTTCATGTTTAAGTTCTTACTCAGCGCTGTCAACACTTTGTATTCAACACTTTTATAAGCCATAAAATGCGCATTCTTCCTATTTCCACTCAGCGCTACAACAAGCACTGCAGCAGTAATGAATGAGTAGGAAAGTGTATCTATAGGCTTGTGTTGTTGTTGTTATTATTAGTGGCTTGGGTCTTTTTTAATATCGAGGAATATTTCACTTTCTCTGTTCATAGGAGTAACAACATGAATTTGTGCATGAGGCAGAAATAATGCGGTGCGACTTGAGTTTCGCCATCAGCTTTTTGGTCAGTGTCAGTGGAGGAAAGGGAGAGCAGAGGGATGTTGAGAGGCAGTGGAGGAAAGGGAGAGCAGAGGGATGTTGAGAGGCAGTGGAGGAAAGGGAGAGCGGAGGGATGTTGAGAGGCAGTGGAGGAAAGGGAGAGCGGAGGGATGTTGAGAGGCAGTGGAGGAAAGGGAGAGCAGAGGGATGTTGAGAGGCAGTGGAGGAAAGGGAGAGCAGAGGGATGTTGAGAGGCAGTGGAGGAAAGGGAGAGCAGAGGGATGTTGAGAGGCAGTGGAGGAAAGGGAGAGCAGAGGGATGTTGAGAGGCAGTGGAGGAAAGGGAGAGCAGAGGGATGTTGAGAGGCAGTGGAGGAAAGGGAGAGCAGAGGGATGTTGAGAGGCAGTGGAGGAAAGGGAGAGCAGAGGGATGTTGAGAGGCAGTGGAGGAAAGGGAGAGCAGAGGGATGTTGAGAGGCAGTGGAGGAAAGGGAGAGCAGAGGGATGTTGAGGCGGACCCTCAGTCTGCTGCTCTCTCCCTTGCTGAGACTGACCATCAGATGCAGGCACCATCAGCCCGGTACAATAAAAAGCAAATGATTTAACTGTATGCTCACTCAGCTGTGCCTCACAAGTAATACAACAACGGATCTATTAGCGGTGTGGTCATATAGCCTACCTCAAACTTTGTAATATAATTGAAAGAAATGGCCCGAACAACAATGCATTGGCGGTAGATCTCGGCTTGCATTTTGACTCAGAAAGTGATCTTGACTCAGAAAAGGTTGGTGACCACTGTTCTAGAGATTCCCCTGTTAACACTATCAACGCTTCCCTTTTACTGTGGCAATTGTGATCGAATCAACGCTATATTAGCCACTTTCAATGCAACATGCCGAAACAAAACGAACTATGCAAGAGATTTTGTTTTAGGCAGAACGCATCGGAGTAGGATTCTATTACATTGACAGGCACTACTCAGCCCGTACGCCACACAGACCAGTGTGGCATAAACAACCAGAGGTGCAGTAGGCCTATATGCAAATAGACCATTGCCATACAGTATATGGATCTGTGCCATTTACTTTGAACTGGACTGTGTTTACAGCATGAGCGGTCTTGAGTAGATGCATTTCTTTTGGGATCAAAGCAAGAGCTGAATGTAGCCACTGCTTTGGCAGCAGCTAATGGGGATCCTTAATAAATACAAATACAAATACAAATACATGTGAACATTTTGTTCATATCCTTTGCTAGTTAGTGAGTTATTAGCCCAGTTTTAGATCATTTATAGTCAGCAATAGGGGGGGGTGATTGCTTCCTACAAGAGCACAAAATGTATACATTTCTAGACATCTTTGAAAAGCCAGTCGGGTAAAGAGTTTTTATTTGGTCTTAAAGAGGCAGTGTTGTATTTTGAGACAGGCTTGAATAAGCTAAGTAGCCAATAGGCAGAGGGTAGCATAATTTGTCTGATCCTCTGTAATAATGGTATGAGAATAATAATGCATTTTATTTTGTAAAGTGATTTCTTGCATCAAACAGCACAGGTTTTCCTTGTTTCTTTATTGACCTTTTATTTCAGTATTTGCACTGTCTCTATTTTTAATTTTATTTTTAATTTCACCTTTATTTAACCAGGTAAGCCAGTTGAGAACAAGTTCTCATTTACAACTGCGACCTGGCCAAGATAAAGCAAAGCAGTGCGATAAAAACAACAACACAGAGTTACATATGGGGTAAACAAAACATAAAGTCAAAAATACAACAGAAAATATATATACAGTGTGTGCGAATGTAGTAAGTTATGGAGGTAAGGCAATAAATAGGCCATAGTGCAAAATAGTTACAATTTCTTATGAACACTGGAATGATAGATGTGCAAAAGATGATGTGCAAATAGAGATACTGGGGTGCAAATTAGCAAAATAAATGACAATATGGGGATGAGGTAGTTGGGTGGGCTAATTTCAGAATGGCTGTGTACAGGTGCAGTGATCGGTAAGCTGCTCTGACAACTGACGCTTAAAGTTAGTGAGGGAGATAAGAGTCTCCAGCTTCAGAGATTTTTGCAGTTCGTTCCAGTCATTGGAACACTCACATGCACACTCATCCACACTCACAGGGCCCTACACACTCACACACACTGTCACTCCAACACACACACAAACACTCACTACATCATTTACTCACTCACACATAATATGCACATATATTTATACTGACTCTACACACCCACTCACTGACATACAAGCTGCTGCTACTCTGTTTATCTTTTATCCTGTTGCCTAGTCACCTTACCCCTATACACATCTACCTCCATCACACCAGTATCCCTGCACATGTAAATAGGGTATTGGAATTGACTTTTTAAAAAAATATTTCCTGTATATAGTATGCTTACTTAATTACTTTATTGTGTATTTCATATAGTAATACATTGTTATTGATTATAGCATTGTTGGGTTTTGCATTTGCAAGAAAGGCATTTCACTGTACTTGTGCATGTGACATTAAAACTTGAAACTTGAAACAGTATTTTCAGTCACCTCCTTGTCTGAAGGACAAGTGGATAAACAGGTTAATGTCAAGCCCTGCATGTTTTTTCCCAAAAGTCTCATGGAATGTAGGCCTACATTGAACACCACACATTAGCTGCTACTGTAGGCTGAATGATATAACCGTTATTTCCATGTTAAAATGTTATGGGATGCGTTTTCCTCCATTGTTTTTGATGGTAGGCCACTCTGGTAGGTCTACATTATGATCAAATAGCCACAGTAGCCCACTTGGCCACTGTTAAAACTGTAACTTAAAGCGGGTACAGCCTCAGTGTTCACAGTAAACGCTCGCTGGAAGTTCGCGCTCACAAGACTTGAAATTTGCTCAGTGCTGGAAAAGATTAGCGGTAACATTGCTCCTGACAAACAGTTATTGTGCTGATGTTGCTTCCAGAGGCAGTTTGGAACTCGGCAGTGAGTGTCTCAAACGAGGACAGGCGATTTTTACGCACTACACGCTTCAGCACTCGGCGGTCCCGTTCTGTGAGCTTGTGTGGCCTACCACTTCACGGCTGAGCCGTTGTTGCTCCTAGACGTTTCCACTTCACAACAACAGCACTTACAGTTGACCGGGGCAGCTCTAGCAGGGCAGACATTTGACGAACTGACTTGTTGGAAAGGTGGCATCCTATGACGGTGCCATGTTGAAAGTCACTGAGCTCTTCAGCACAGGCCATTCTACTGCCAATGTTTGTCTATGGAGATTGCATGGCTGTGTGCTCGATTTTATACACCCGTCAGCAACGGGTGTAGCTGAAATAGCCAAATCCACTAATTTGAAGGGGTGTCCATATACTTTTGGCCATATAGTGTAGCACAGTATTTGTATAATTTATTTTAGTCATTTTTGCTCATCTTTATCAAGGGATCCAATAATTTTGGACCCCGCTGTATATTTCCGTAAATGAAAACAGTGAATCCCTTGAAAGCTCTCACATTCACCATGATAGGTCTTACATTCTTCTAATAATGAAAATGTAGAGAACTAGGAACAGGTGGCTTTTTATGCTTGTCGGGTCGGGAGGTAAGTTGATCTATTTTAAGATGCTGTGATCACAGTAGCATTTTTTTATAATCCTTTGCTAAAATGGGCTAATACAGATGTGCTCTGTTAATTTGATCACTCTGTTGTCGCAGAGAATCTTCCTGCGCATCAGGAAATGCTGATTGTAGTGTATTCAAGATTTTAAAAGGCTTCTAAAGTTCGTAATTTCCACTTTAAAATATCAGACTTTATTTATCCGAACTAAAAAGGCATCAACCCCTACAGAAATGTCCATTCATTATAATCCACATTATAACTCATATTTCCTGTTGCTGCAGGATTATTTCCCTGCTGTGAGAAACTGATTAAATTGAGATAATACATCTGTATACATCTCCAGTCAAAGTATTCACTTGTGTGCTTGATTTCAATTATAGACCTACATACAGTATTTGTTTGGCATAGCAAGCAAGGCCAAAACTTCAGCAATGTAATCAATGTGAAGAGACCAGGGATCAACTAGATTCAGCCCGTGGGCCGTCAGTACACGATCTCAGACTGTAGACCAGAGATCAACTAGATTGAGCCCGCGGGCCGTCAGTACACAATCGCAGACTGTAGACCAGGGATCAACTAGATTCAGCCCCCGGCTGTCATTACACGATCTCAGACTTTAGACCAGGGATCAACTAGATTCAGCCCGCGGGCCGTCAGTACCCAATCGCAGACTGTAGACCAGGGATCAACTAGATTCAGCCCGTGGGCCGTCAGTACACAATCGCAGACTGTAGACCAGGGATCAACTAGATTCAGCCCGCGGGCCGTCAGTACACAATCGCAGACTGTAGACCAGGGATCAACTAGATTCAGCCCGTGGGCCGTCAGTACACAATTGCAGACTGTAGACCAGGGATCAACTCGATTCCGCCCGCGGGCCGTCAGTACACAATCGCAGACTGTAGACCAGGGATCAACTAGATTCAGCCCGCGGGCCGTCAGTTGGGGAACCCTGCTGTAGACAAGCATCAGAATGTACTCATGATCATGACATGCATACAAGAGCATAAAAAAGTAGCAATCAGCTCTCATATGCGTGGATTATATCATGTGATTGTCTGATTGAGACTAATAATATGCCATTTAGCAGACGCTTTTATCCAAAGCGACTTACAGTCATGCATGCATACATTTTTGTGTATGGGTGGTCCCGGGGATCGAACCCACTACCTTGGCGTTACAAGCGCCGTGCTCTACCAGCTGAGCTACAGAGGACCACAGATGAAACAAGACAAGCAATGAGCCACATTAGAGACCCAACACAATTCCAACAATGATTGACATAATGATGTAGGACCCTGTGTTTTGCGTAATCATGTATTTGAACCTTTTTCATCAAAACTGTCCCCTTTTTGTTTTATGGTGCACCATCCTCAGACAATTGATTTAATTTTTTGGTGTAATTCTCATTCTGGATAAGGCTTAAAATACAGGATAACATCTTGCTATTTTACACGATTGCGTAAAAATAAACACAGAACCCTAGATGGATTGTGTAAAACACAGGACCCTAGATGAGGTGAGTGTGATTATGAATGTGTGGTGGGAATCTGGGAAAATATGACCGTGTCTGTCTCTCAGAAAAGCTTACAATTATCTGCTGACTTGTCACGCCTACCAACTAACTTCAGTAGAATCTACATCCAAATGAGCATCATTCATAACAATATGAAGGCAGACAGGTTTCATGTATCATAGTGTGTATACACTGAGTGTACAAAACATTAGTTGACCCCCTTTTGTCCTCAGAACAGCCTTAATTCGTCAGGGCATGGACTCTACAAGGTATTCGAAAGCGTTCCACAGGGATCCTGGCCCATGTTGACTCCAATGCTTTCCATAGTTGTGTCAAGTTGGCTGGATGTTCTTTGGGTAGTGTTGAGCGTGAAAAACCCAGCAGCGTTGCAGTTGTTGACACAAACTGGTGCGCCTGGCACCTACTACCATACCCTGTTCAAAGGCACTTAAATATTTTGTCTTGCCCATTCACCCTCTGAACGGCACACATACACAATCCATGTCTCAATTGTCTCAAGGCTTAAAAATCCTTCTTTAACCCGTCTCCTCCCCTTCATCTACACTGATTGAAGTGGATTTAACAATTGACATCAATAAGAGCTTTCACCTGGTGAGTCCATGTCACGGAAAGAGCAGGTGTTCCTAATGTTTTGTCCACTCAGTGTATAATAATGGGAAGAGTAGGTGTTCCTAATGTTTTGTCCACTCAGTGTTTAATAATGGAAAGAGTAGGTGTTCCTAATGATTTGTCCACTCAGTGTATACTAATGGAAAGAGCAGGTGTTCCTAATGATTTGTCCACTCAGTGTATACTAATGGAAGTAGCAGGTGTTCCTAATGATTTGTCCACTCAGTGTATACTAATGGAAAGAGCAGGTGTTCCTAATGATTTATCCACTCAGTGTATACTAATGGAAAGAGCAGGTGTTCCTAATGATTTGTCCACTCAGTGTATACTAATGGAAAGAGCAGGTGTTCCTAATGTTTTGTCCACTCAGTGTACAATATGGTCTTCTTTTCATTTATGTGTAAGTACACTATACACACGGTCCTCTTGTCTCGAGGCTAACGATGAACATACATGCTTTATCAGACAATACCATCCCTGTTCCTACCATGTAGCAAGACTGGGTCTGCTAATACCAAAGCTAATGGTCCAAATCAATCACGTTGTGCATTTCATTTCACAATTAATGAAGGAGCAAGCTCAAATGGACTCTGACATGGATGGAAGTGTGGGATGTGTCGTTATAACTGGACCTGTGAGTGGGTAGTATTTGGAGCGATGCAGTGCTCTTATGTCAAGCAGTGTTGTGATACGGGCATCAGGGTTACCGTGTGGTCTGCACCACTTTTTGGTAATGTTTTATTCTTTCTGACCCACCAGTCTCCTAAATATAGACAACAGTAAGAGGGTGGATCTGTGCTTTAAGCTTGCAATATCAAAATACATCTGACCATCTTGAACACTCATTAAAGAGCACGGACGTGAGCATCTGTTAGGGAAATTATTTTGATTAAAACACCGTATGCGTTGACCTTGCAGTCCAAAACATTACACATTAAAATGGTGAAATGACAAATAATGTACCTTTATGTGCTTTTCACTGCTTCATAGAACCAGGTTAAGTGTGCTGTTTGTGGTTGCTTGGTCGATCCACATCAAAAAGGACACAAGTGTTTTGTACATTATAGAACTATGCTAAGTGTTTTGTTTGCAGTTGCTTACAGTGGTGTTGTATCCACATCATAAAAGCACTTATTTTTCCAATTTTAGAAGAACAGATAAAGTTGGGGCCTGAGGCTAGGGTTGGCATCCTGGATATTTGTCAAAAAGGGACCCTCTAGCGAAGATTGAAACGATATAGAATATTCCTCAAAACACACTACAAACAATTTTTAAAAAATCAATATCACAGTGAGTAATGTAATCTTTGTGGAGGGTTTAGTGTGTGAAACCTATTCTATAACAACTGGGAAGCGCATTATCTGGGCTATGTCGAAGTAGCACTCTTTCAGTCAGGGACAACCATGGGTATGGGGACAAGAAAAAGGTTCTCTGGAGTTCAGTGGGGGCTGGTAAGAGGAGCTATAGGAGGATGGGCTCATTGTAATAGCTAGAATGGAATGAATGGAACGGAGTCAAACGTGGTTTCCTTATGTTTGATGTCTCTGATAGCGTTCCATTCAGTCCATTCCAGCCATTACAATGAGCCCGTCTTGCTATAGCCACTCCCACCAGCCTCCTCTGCTGGAGTTATCCTTCGCTGAGAGACAGTGGTTTATGGGGTGGTTGCCAAGGGCGTCTGTGAATATGAAGTGAGAGACCTGCAACCCAAAATTACTGTTCAACGCATGTAGGAGCCATACTATAACGCTGACAAAGAGAGTGTCTCATTCAATCTGGTTGTTTACGGCAAAACAACATCGTTCCCAAGCTCGAGCAAATTAGGATATCGGAGGATCTTTTATAATAAAAGTATTGCGTCACTGTCAGACATTAAACCCCAGGCAGGAACGCTATAGAACACACAGTTTGCTTGCATGCTACCGTTTTAGTCCAGTGACCTGTTCCCGGAGGATGTCACTGCAAAGCATTTATAACTGAACAAGATGGATGTGAATTCTTTGCCACATATGTTGTGCTGAAGCAGACTGAAGCAGACTGAAGCGCGGCTGAAGCAGACCGAAGCAGACTGAAGCAGACTGAAGCAGACTGAAGCGCGGCTGAAGCGTTAGCACATTTAGCACGTTGGCTATTTTTTCTGTATTCAAGTGATAATTCTGAGGCAAGGCAAATGCTGAAAAACCTATGCAAGATGTACTGTAAGACTCCGTTATTTTGCAGACAGTACTTGACCAACTGTCGTTCCCTCAGATTAGACTAGAGGCCTTTTTTTTTGGTGAGATCTGTTTGTTCTTGTGTGAACTGGTATGATAAGGTTCCTTATCATGAACTAACTCACCTTCAGCAATAAGATCCATCGTTGGTCACATGATAAACATCATCCGTTTATTATTGGACGGTAATGTACGGATTGATTCTCTGACCAGACCTGGCATGTACCCATCCTAAGGCAGACTAAACCAATCCCAGATGGCATAAGCGCATTAGCTTTGGAAATTATCACAATATATTTGGATGACCTAAAACGAGGGCAGTCAAACCACCATCTGTAATCACGTTGAAATAGCGGACAGCAGTGAGGGGGAAACATCCAACAGCCAAAATGTCATACAGGTCACAGCAGAAACTAAGACAATGTGTCCTGCACTGTAAAGGTCACACTGAAGCGAACTCAACTTCCCACTGTAGCCTGCACTAGGAGTTTCCTTTTCGTACATCCCAGCCAGACCTCATCAACGGCAAGGGGATGGCTTGGAAGTGGCACGTTCACAGCCACAGAGCATTAGATCACGTTGTGTACTCGCTGCTGCATAAAGGATGCTCCCACTATATGCTGGTGTTGTATTGTGATACAGGCTGATATTTATTTATTAGTTGATTTATTAGGATCCCCATTGGCTGCTTCATCATGAAGCAGCTACTCTTCCCGGGATCCAATCAAAACATGAAACACGACATAATACAGAACATTAATAGACAAGAACAGCTCAAGGACAGCGCTATGTGTACTACAGGGTTTTGGTTTGGTACATCGTTCTGCGTGGAAGTCCGTTCTTTCAGCGCTCTAGTGTTGAATAAGACAGAGATAAAGGGAGACTCACAGCTCACGGTGATAAAGGGAGACTCACAGCTCACGGTGATAAAGGGAGACTCACAACTCACGTGATAATTCAATCTGGCTACATATTACCTTATGCCGCTGCTCCATTATGATAATTGTAGGGCTAAATAATCTGCTGAGATCTCTCTGTGTTCGGGAGGCACGTTGCCAGGGCTGTCTCTGTCCCTGTGGGGGAATCGGAGTGTGCGTGTGTGTTTGCGTGTGGTGTGTATGTGTGTGTGTGTGTGTGTGTGTGTGTGTGTGTGTGTGTGTGTGTGTGTGTGTGTGTGTGTGTGAGGTGGGATCAGATAGTATGCCGTGGGTGGCGGCGAGGGGCGGGCTGGGTTGGCTGTTTCTGTGTCTGAATGTTGGAGAAGCGTTAGTATTCTAGTCACAGGTCAGAGCAACACAGATCTACTCCCACCACATGACTGCTACTGAACAGATCACACTTGAAAGCAAGCGTAGGACACGATAAAGCACCGCATTAAGCACTTGTGTATCTAAGGATGCAACCTATTAGCACTGTGCGCTAATCGATTCATTAGCTACTGGTATTTTCTATAGAATAGTAAAGTGTGTGTAAATTACATGTAATGACCAGATAGATACCTTGTGGTGCAACACAATGGGTAGCATAGTGTCATACATAGTGCAGTGTCATCTGGCTTTAAAAAAAAATACATTCAGCAAGGTGACATCCTCATAAACAATAGGTCAACCTTCCACTTCCAGACAGCAACATCAGCAATATGCAAATCTTCTAGGACTGACATTATTGGCTATTTCCACACCCACTCTGGGATGAGCCAATGATGATGGCAGTGTTGGCAGATTTCGATTCTGTTGGTTGGTCGGCATGCATCGTCATGTGTCGTTGTTTATGATGACCTCTTGCTAAGTGAATCTTTAGTACGACAATATTAATGATTTTTACATATCCGTAACATCAAAATTGTTAAGGATTTACAAATGCTTTATGTAAACTTCACGACTTGCAATTTGTTTGAAGAGTGACCGACAGATCTGCCTTGACAGAAAGCATGATGACATCAGAGAGGTGGGACTTGTTAATATTTGAATGACTGGTAATGAAAAGCCCCTTTAATTCGGCGATTAAACAATTGAGAATCTGACTTCACCACAATAAACCCACGTTTCCCAAGCAGCATGTCGGTCAGTCTGTCGGTCCGTCAGTCAGTCTGTCAGTCACATTCATCACACAGAAGGGTGTTGAGGGAGAGACTCAATTCAAATCAAACAGCACAATGCTAGAGCCTCGGCGGCCATCTTGGCAGGATACCACTGACTACAGCATGTAAAACGCACATTTTGAGAGAGGGATTAGTTCACTAGGGTGCCTTCTGCCCTGTCACAGCTGTTTGGCTATGCATTCAGACCATTGGTGTGTAGGGATGTGAAGAGGAGAGGAGCATCCCTGTCTCTGTCTCGACCAACCAGCATTAGACTGCAGTGTGTCTGCCGTTACACATCTGATCCTTACCAACCGTACTTGGGAATTTGATCCCACAACGTCTCAGAGAAAACACATACACCTACAACATTATCACATCAAATGTATAGCCCCTTTTGTTTGCCCGATGTGGATACTGAATATCAGATGTGAGCAGATCAAAAAACCACCTCTTGGTACTATAGCCTGTCAGAGAGGAATAACTCATCACAACAGCCTGTTACCAAATGGCACATGGTACTTCTTACAATGATTCCCTGAGAAACCGAAAAAAGTAATTATGAGGCGATTTAAAAAAATCCTTGCTGAACTTAGTGCACCATGTTCCAATGCGTGTGTGACCAGTCAGCACCACGGCAACGACGGAGTCAGCTATAAACTATAGCTCAGCTCCACTCCACCCCAGACACAGGCCTCGGCGTATCTTCCAGCAGACCTCAACCTACGACCTACAGTCGTTTTCAGCAAAGAGATTCAATTCACCTCAAGCAGACAACTATAATTATCTCCACTATTATGAAGGGTGAATAGACGATTTAAAGAATCTGTAAAAAAAATAAAATAAAATAAACCACCATCAAATATATTGAATAAATAAAGAATTAGGAACGTCTCAGCAGTGTGAATTTTTTTGTTTTCTGTTCTCCTTTCTTCATATTAATCTGCTTTGATAATTCTGCTGGAAAGATGAGGCTCGGTGGGGGGGGGGGAGGAGTCAGGGAGAGCGAGAGAGATTAAACTTTGATTATAACATCTTTGAGGGTGACACCATGCGTGCGTGGGGGGGTCTGCACTTCAAAGCATGTCCCTGTGTGTGTGCACAAAACTCTTCTCCTTTAGGAAAGTAGAAACGTTGTCATCTCTGTAGTGGTGGAGGATTACACATGTTGTCTTTTGACATGCCATCTATCTACACAATGCTGATGGACCCCATGTTGCGTCCATGCTGCTGCCCGCCCAGCCAGCAGTCATAAATTACTGTTCAATACAAACGTGGTACATAGACAGAGAGGGGGAGTGGGACTATCTCTTCAACATACTAGATAATGCCTTACAGAGGGAAACCTAATCAACTGAGAGCGAGGGAGAGCGAGGGAGAGAGACAGACAGAGAGAGAGAGGAGGAGAGATAGAGAGGTTCAGTGCATTAGCAGTCGGAGCACTTAGCGTGTGGAATACCATTCATTATTCATTAGCTAATTCACCATGTATAGTAATTAAAAACACAGCTCGGTCCAAAATGGAATGTGCTATTATAGGTAACAACGGATTTTTCTCACATCATTCTAAAGAGATTGCTGTTTCAATCAGTGCAATCAAGCCTCAGACTTTGTGATTCATTTAGCATATAGCAGCACTTCCAGATGAATACTCATGAACGTGATACACTTGGAAATGGAAGGATAGACAGTTATGTGTAAAAATGTCAAAGGAAAAAGCAACCATAGTGCGAGATCTCCGTGATGTTGAATTGATTCTCTTAAAAAAAAAATCTTCACCCAATTCACATATCTGCATTGTGACATCACATTATTGCATTTGTTTTCCCTTTACAAGAGAGTGAGAAGGACAAGAAGTAGAGTGAGAAAAAGCTATGTGGAGTTACGGCTGCTGGACAAGAGCTCTCTACGTCTCTCTCTCTCTCTCTCTCTCTCTCTCTCTCTCTCTACGTCTCTCTCTCTCTCTCTGTCTCTCTCTCTCTCTCTCTCTCTCTCTCTCTCTATCTCTACGTCTCTCTCTCTCTCTCTCTCTCTCTCTCTCTCTCTCTCTCTCTCTCTCTCTCTCTCTCTCTCTCTCTCTCTCTCTCTCTCTCTCTCTCTCTCTCTCTCTCTCTCTCTCCTATCTCTCTCTCTCCCTCTCCCTCTCCCTCTTCCTCTCTCTCTCTCTCTCTCTCTCTCCCTCTCCCTCTCCCCCTCTCTCTCTTCGCCTGGGTGCAAAATGTAGGCGCTCATCCCCTGAATACAGATGGCATTACACAAGCAATCTTGTAAAGAGCTGAGATGCACTGACGTGCTGGTGGCTGGAACGACCAGAGAGCTAGGGTCCAGATCCACTGCCTTGTCATGCCAAGCACCTACAGTGTCATCAGAAAGTATTCATACCCCTTGACTTATTCCACATTTTGGTATGTTACAGACTGAATTCAAAATTGATCTAAGGTGCATCCAATTTCCTTTGATCATCCTTGAGATGTCACTACAACTTCATTGAAGTCCACCTGTGGCGAATTCAATTGTTTGGACATGATTTAGAAAGAAACACACAGGTCCCACAGTTGACAGTGCATGTCAGAGCAGAAACTAGTCCAAGGAACTGGCCGTAGATCTCCGAGATAGAATTGCGATGAGGCACATATCTGGGGAAGGGTGTTGAAAGTTTCCAAGAGCACAGTGGTCTCCATCATTGGGAAATATGGAACTGCCTAGAGCTGGCTGTCTGATCAAACTGAGCAACCGGGCAAGAAGGACCTTGGTCAGGAAAGAAGAACCCAATGACCACTCTGACAGAACTCTGGAGTTCCTTGGCTGAGATGGGAGAACCTGCCAGAAGGACAACAGTCTCTACAGCACTTCACCAATCTGGGCTTTAGGGGAGAGTGGCCAGACGGAAGCCACTTCTGAGAAAAAGGCACATGACAGGATGCCTGGAGTTGGCAAAAAGGCATGTGAAGGACTCTGAGAGCATAAGACAAAACATGTAACTATTTGGCCTGAATGCAAAGCGCTGTGTCTGGAAGAAAAAGTGTCACAGATCATCACCAATCTAACACCATCCCTACCGTGTAGCATGGTGGTGGCAGTATGAGGATGCTTTGGGACTGGGAGACTGGTAAGGATAGAGGGAACAATGAATGGAGCCAAATACAGGCAAATCCTTGATGAGAACCTGCTTCAGAGTGCAAACGGCCTTAGACTGGAGAGAAGATTTACATTCCAACAGGACAATGACCACAAGCATACAGCCAAAGCAACGGGAATGGCTTCAGAACAAGAATGTGAAAGTTATTGAGTGGCCCAGCCAAAGCCCAGACTTGAATCCCATTGAAAATCTGTGGAAAGACTTCAAGATTGCTGTTCACTGCCGCTCCCCATCTAACTGAACAGAGCTTGAGAAAATCCCCAAATCCAGATGTGCAAAGCTGATCCAGACATACCCAAGACGACTCAAAGTTGTAATCGCCACCAAAGGTGCTTTTGCGAAGTATTGACTCAGGGGTGTGAATACTTACACTACCCGGTCAAAAGGTTTAGAACACCTACTCATTCAAGGGTTTTTCTTTATTTGTACTATTTTCTACATTGTAGAATAATAGTGAAGACATCAAAACTATGAAATAACACATATTGAATCATGTAGTAACCAAAAAAGTATTAAACAAATTAAAATATATTTTATATTTGAGATTCATCAAATAGCCACCCTTTGCCTTGATGCTTTGCCTCGTGTTTCTTGGCCCAAGCAAGTCTCTTCTTCTTATTGGTGTCCTTTAGTAGTGGTTTCTTCGCAGCAATTCGACCATGAAGGTCTGATTCACACAGTCTCCTCTGAACAGTTGACGTTGAGATGTGTCTGTTACTTGAACTCTGTGAAGCATTTATTTGGGCTGCAATTTCTGAGGCTGGTAACTCCAATGAACTTATCCTCTGCAGCAGATGTAACTCTGGGTCTTCCATTCCTGTGGCGGTCCTCATGAGAGTCAGTTCATCATGGCGCTTGATGGTTTTTGCGACTGCACTTGAAGAAACTTTAAAAGTTATTGGAATTTTCCACATCGAAGTTCTTGAAATGTTCTGTATTGACTGACCTTCATGTCTTAAAGTAATGATGGACTGTTGTTTCTCATAGCTTATTTGAGCTGTTCTTGCCATAATATGGACTTGGTATTTTACCAAATAAGGCTATCTTCTGTCACAACACAACTGATTGGCTCAAACGCATTAAGAAGGAAAGAAATTCCACAAATTAACTTTTAACAAGGCACACCTGTTAATTGAAATGCATTCCAGGTGACTATCTAATGAAGCTGGTTGAGAGAATGCAAAGAGTGTGCAAAGCTGTCATCAAGGCAAAGGGTGGCTATTTGAAGAATCTCAAATATAAAATATATTTTGATTTGTTTAACACTTTTTTGGTTACTATATGATTCCATTTCATAGTTTTGATGTCTTCCATATTATTCTACAATGTAAAGAATAGTAAAAATACAGAAAAACCCTTGAATGAGTAGTATACATGTAGGTAGGGGTAAAGTGACTATGCTCAGCTGGTAGAGCATGGCGCTTGCAACGCCAGGGTTGTGGGTTCGATTCCCACGGGGGGCCAGTATGAAAAAATGTATGCACTCACTAACTGTAAGTCGCTCTGGATAAGAGCGTCTGCTAAATGACTAAAATGTAAATGTAATAATAAACAGAGAGTAGCAGCTCTGTGTGTGTGTGTGGACGTGTTTAACCAGAAGACCCCACAAGAATAGTAAACCAAGAAAAAATTTACCAACTGGGGACATTTTGTTGCTCCCCACAAGGTCAAATGCTATTTCTAGAGGGTTTAGGGTTAAGGTTAGAATTAGAGTTAGGGTTAGAATTAGGTTTAGGGTTAAGGTTACGTTTAGGGTTACGTTTCGGGTTAGAGCTAAGGTTACGTTTTTGGGTTAAGGTTAGGGTTAGGGTTAGGGAAAATAGGATTTTGAATGGGACTGAATTGTGTGTCCCCACAAGGTTAGCCGTACAAGACTGTGTGTGTGTGTGTGTGTGTGTGTGTGTGTGTGTGTGTGTGTGTGTGTGTGTGTGTGTGTGTGTGTGTGTGTGTGTGTGTGTATGTGTGTGTGTGTGTGTGTGTGTGTGTGTGTGTGTGTGTTGGAGTGTCAGTGTAGTATGCATGGGTGTGTGGTTAGAGTCCAGTGAGTGTACATCGAACCTGTGTAAGAGTCCTGTATGAGGAGTCCATGGCGTTTTGGTATCACACATTTTCAATTCCGACCTTGCGAAGGGTGTAGAAATCCATTTCTATGGTGGGGTTTTGACACTAAAGTATAGAAACCCATTCCCATGTCAACCATTTGTCCTATCAGCACTATCACACCTGATTGAACTGGTCAACTCATTCTTCAAGCCCTTGATTAGCTGCATCAGGTGTGCTAGTGCTGGGATATAGCAAATATGTGCAACAGCCAACGGCTGGGGGTTCCTGAGGAGTGGATTGGTCAACACTGATCTAACGCAGTAGGTTTGGGAGACATGGATTGGTCAACACTGATCTAGCACAGTAGGGTTTGGTAGACATGGATTGGTCAACACTGATCTAACGCAGTAGGTTTGGGAGACATGGATTGGTCAACACTGATCTAACGCAGTAGGTTTGGGAGACATGGATTGGTCAACACTGATCTAACGCAGTAGGGTTTGGGAGACATGGATTGGTCAACACTGATCTAACGCAGTAGGGTTTGGGAGACTCAATCCCTTGTCTGGTCATGAAAGGTCTTTATTATCACTGAATGACTGATAAAAGTAGACATGAAATTGCACTCATCACAACACATGCCTACATACGTATTGGATCTACCATAGCAATATCAAGTCAACAACAATGGTTGTGATCAGACTAATACACAGGAGAGCGAGAGAGAACCCGGCCTCATGTCTAGATAGCCGCTAGCAGACGTTGACTTGATTGTTGATTACGGGGACTCCCAGTCCCGGCGATGTCATATTCATGAGCCAAATGGTGCATGTTGTAATATGCATGAGCAAATGAGATGTGTGGAGCACAAGAGGGAGACAGCTCCAAATGCACCGGGATTCATAAACACTGCTTTGATTCTTTTTCGGCCATAATAAATTGATGCAAATGTTGTTTTCTTGTATCATTGATCCAGTTACTATGTTCCCTGCAGTAATGCAGTCACTTTCTCATTTAAGGGGATTTATCAGAGAGGGGGAAATGGAGGCTGTCTATGTGGGGCCATATTATCTGGGTCCTATTCACTAGGGAACACGTAGATAAACTTTTTACAACGGAAAACAAAAACTAGCATCTCTCATTGGACTGCTTCTGGTAGCCGTTCCCTGTTTCAGTCCGTTGTCTTCAGTTCGGTGCCAAATGAATACAACCCTGTTGGGCTGGGGAACAGAATGGTTTCTAATCAAACAGAGCCATTTTTTTAAAGGTCCCCCTTCAGATGAGGCTGTGTTCATGACCCAGGATCAAGGAGACAAGACAGGCCTTTTCTTCACCATGGAGCCAGTCAGGGCCGGACTGGGAGGAGAGCAGCTAGGAGGGCCTCGAGGGAAGTGTGCGGGATAAAAGATGACTGTATCTTATAAAGATAACACTTGTGGGCGATGTCAGAGGAGAGAATACTTGTACACACATTTTATTGTAGGGTTTGTTGCTGTGGATACATAGGCATCTGCTTATGAGCTTCTAATAAAAGATGCTAATCAGGCATTGTTGAGTGCTTGTCAAATATTACTGTAGCTAATACTTCATTAGCGCTATTCAAGAAGCTGAAGCTGCAATGCTGTATAAGGCACCTGCAGTATAACCTCTGCAAATAGCAATATCATATAAGATGCACAGAAGTACATACGCCATTAAATGTGGATGCTGAAAATTAAAGGTGTTACATAAACAATGGCTTATGTCACACTCCATAGGCTAGGGGCCTTGGTTGCTGGGGCGCTACAGCTTACTGTGCCTTCAGAAAGTATTCATACCCCTTGATTTATTCCACATTTTGTTGTGTTACAGCCTGAATTCAAAATGGATTCCATATTTATTTTTTCTTCTCACCCATAATAATAATAATATGCCATTTAGCAGACGCTTTTATCCAAAGCGACTTACAGTCATGTGTGCATACATTTTTACGTATGGGTGGACCCGGGGATCGAACCCACTACCCTGGCGTTACAAGCGCCATGCTCTACCAATTGAGCTACAGAGGACCACAGATGACAAAGTGAAAACATGTTTTTAGAAATGTTTGCAAATTTATTGAAAACGAAATACAGAAATATCTAATTTACATACATACCGGTCAAAAGCTTTAGAACACATTCAAGGGTTTTTCTTTATTTTTACTATTTTCTACATTGTAGGATAATAGTGAAGACATCAAAACTATGAAATAACACATATGGAATAATGTAGTAACCATAAAAGTGTTAAACAAATCAAAATATATTTTATATTTGAGATTCTTCAAATAGCCACCCTTTGCCTTGATGACAGCTTTGCACACACTTGGCATTCTCTCAACCAGCTTCATGAGGTAGTAACCTGGAATGCATTTCAATTAACAGGTGTGCCTTCTTAAAAGTTAATTTGTGTAATTTATTTCCTTCTTAATGGGTTTGAGTCAATCAGTTGTGTTGTGACAAGGTAGGGGGGGTATACACAAGATAGCCGTATTTGGTAAAGGACCAAGTCCATATTATGGCAAGAACAACTCAAATAAGCAAAGAGAAACGACAGTCCATCATTACTTTAAGACATGAAGGTCAGTCAATACGGAACATTTCAAGAACTTTGGAAGTTTCTTCAAGTGCAGTCGCAAAAACCATCAGGCGCTATGATGAAACTGGCTCTCATGAGGACTGCCACAGGAATGGAAGACCCAGAGTTACCTCTGCTGCAGAGGATACGTTCATTAGAGTTACCAGCCTCAGAAATTGCAGCCCAAATAAATGCTTCACAGAGTTCAAGTAACAGACACATCTCAACATCAACTGTTCAGAGGAGACCGTGTGAATCAGGCCTTCATGGTCAAATTGTTGCAAAGAAACCACTACTAAAGGACACCAATAAGAAGAAGAGACCGGCTTGGGCCAAGAAACACAAGCAATGGAAATTAGACCGGTCCAAATTTGAGATTTTTGGTTCCAACCGCCGTGTCTTTGTGAGACGCGGTGTAGGTGAGTGGATTATCTCCGCGTGTGTAGTTCCCACCGTAAAGCATGGAGGAGGAGGTGTTATGGTGTGGGGGTGCTTTGCTGGTGACACTGTCTGTGATTTATTTAGAATTCAAGGCCCACTTAACCAGCATGGCTACCACAGCATTCTGCAGTGATACGCCATCCCATCTGGTTTGGGCTTAGTGGGACTTTCATTTGTTTTTCAACAGGACAATGACCCAACACACCTCCAGGTTCTGTAATGGCTATTTGACCAAGAAGGAGAGTGATGGAGTGCTGCATCAGATGACCTGGCCTCCACAATCCCCCGACCTCAACCCAATTGAGATGGTTTGGGATGAGTCGGACCGCAGAGGGAAGGAAAAGAAGCCAACCAGTGCTCAGCATATGTGGGAAATCCTTCAAGACTGTTGGAAAAGCATTCCAGGTGAAGTTGGTTGAGAGAATGCCAAGAGTGTGCAAAGCTGTCATCAAGGCAAAGGGTGGCTATTTGAAGAATCGCAAATATAAAATATATTTTGATTTGTTTAACACTTTTTGGGTTACTTCATGATTCCATATATGTTATTTCATCATTTTGATGTCTTCACTATTATTCTACAATGTAGAAAATAGTACAAATAAAGAAAAACCTTGGAATGAGTAGGAGTGTCCAAACTTTTGACTGGTACTGTACATATTACCCCAATTGCCTCGATTACCACGTACCCCCGCACATTGACTCGGTACCGGTACCCCCTTTTATATAGCCTAGTTATTTTTATTGTGTTACTTTTTTTCCTTTAGTTCATTTAGCAAATTTGTCTTACTTTTTTTTAGAAACTCTACATTGTTGGTTAAGGGCTCGTCAGTCAGCATTTCACGGTAAGGTCTACACCTGTTGTATTCGGAGCATGTGACAAATAAAACTCCATTTGATTTGAAGATGCTCTCCACCCAACCCCTGCCCTGAAGCCGAACCATGGCAGAACTCCAACCTGCCATATGCCCCATAGCATGGCTCCTCTTGAGCAACAATGTGGAGGGCTAAGCATGTCCTAAAGGAATACCTGGGCTAGCAAAACACTACGCAAATGCACCACCACGTATATACAGTGGGGAGAACAAGTATTTGATACACTGCCGATTTTGCAGGTTTTCCTACTTACAAAGCATGTAGAGGTCTGTAATTTTTATCATAGGTACACTTCAACTGTGAGAGACGGAATCTAAAACAAAAATCCAGAAAATCACATTGTATTATTTGTAAGTAATTAATTTTCATGTTATTACATGACGTAAGTATTTGATACATCAGAAAAGCAGAACTTAATATCTGGTACAGAAACCTTTGTTTGCAATTACAGAGATCATACATTTCCTGTAGGTCTTGACCAGGTTTGCACACACTGCAGCAGGGATTTTGGCCCACTCCTCCATACAGACCTTCAGGTTTCGGGGCTGTCGCTGGGCAATACGGACTTTCAGCTCCCTCCAAAGATTTTCTATTGGGTTCAGGTCTGGAGACTGGCTAGGCCACTCCAGGACCTTGAGATGCTTCTTACGGAGCCACTCCTTAGTTTCCCTGGCTGTGTGTTTCGGGTCGTTGTCATGCCGGAAGACCCAGCCACGACCCATCTTCAATGCTCTTACTGAGGGAAGGAGGTTGTTGGCCAAGATCTCGCGATACATGGCCCCATCCATCCTCTCCTCAATACGGTGCAGTCGTCCTGTCCCCTTTGCAGAAAAGCATCCCCAAAGAATGATGTTTCCACCTCCATGCTTCACGGTTGGGATGGTGTTCTTGGGGTTGTACTCATCCTTCTTCTTCCTCAAAACACGGCGAGTGGAGTTTAGACCAAAAAGCTCTATTTTTGTCTCATCAGATCACATTACCTTCTTCCATTCCTCCTCTGGATCATCCAGATGGTCATTGGCAAACTTCAGACGGGCCTGGACATGCGGTGGCTTGAGCAGGGGGACCTTGCGTGCGCTGCAGGATTTGAATCCATGACGGCGTAGTGTGTTACTAATGGTTTTCTTTGAGACTGTGGTCCCAGCTCTCTTCAGGTCCTTGACCAGGTCCTGCCGTGTAGTTCTGGGCTGATCCCTCACCTTCCTCATGATCATTGATGCCCCACGAGGTGAGATCTTGCATGGAGCCCCAGACCGAGGGTGATTGACCGTCATCTTGAACGTCTTCCATTTTCTAATAATTGCGCCAACAGTTGTTGCCTTCTCACCAAGCTGCTTGCCTATTGTCCTGTAGCCCATCCCAGCCTTGTGCAGGTCTACAATTTTATCCCTGATGTCCTTACACAGCTCTCTGGTCTTGGCTATTGTGGAGAGGTTGGAGTCTGTTTGATTGAGTGTGTGGACAGGTGTCTTTTATACAAGTAACGAGTTCAAACAGGTGCAGTTAATACAGGTAATGAGTGGAGAACAGGAGGGCTTCTTAAAGAAAAACTAACAGGTCTGTGAGAGACGGAATTCTTACTGGTTGGTAGGTGATCAAATACTTATGTCATGCAATAAAATGCTAATTAATTACTTAAAAATCATACAATGTGATTTTCTGGATTTTTGTTTTAGATTCCGTCTCTCACAGTTGAAGTGTACCTATGATAAAAATTACAAACCTCTACATGCTTTGTAAGTAGGAAAACTTGCAAAATTGGCAGTGTATCAAATACTTGTTCTCCCCACTGTATATGATTGCAGGACTATTCGATCAAAAGTGACATTGGGACGTTTTCTGGTAAGACTAACATTTTCCCCACTGCAATAAAGCTGGGTTTCAAATAACATGGTAAATATTGTATTATTGATTAAATGAATCCAACCGTGCACTCTTCTACAATGTAAGATTAGCACACAAGATATAACAGCAATAATAAATGTAAGCCAAGACTGCTGCAGTTTCTAACCAACCTACGTTGAACAGAACCATACGACTGCTGAGGTAACCGTCCAAGGACAAGATTAGCTCAATCAACATACAGTAGCCACATTTCTTTAGTCAGAAATTGATTTTCACAGTTATTTTGTAGAATCTTTACGTAGATGCAAAGCATGTCTGTAAGACCTGTCTGATCGGTCTGTTCAGTGGACATACTACTATACATGAATGAAGTTTGTAATTCACTCCACATTTGATTGGTCACTATAGCCCACAAATGAATGACTGTGAGGGAATATCTGAACGTTCAAGTGGAGTGGAGTTATCAAGTCCATCTCTTTAAGAGTTAGGCAAAAAGAAAACGAGAGAGTAAAACAAGAAAGAGAGAGAAAGAAAGTGAGAGAGTAGAGAGAGGTAGAGAAAGGGGTGGGATTTGTGGGAAAAAAAGGTGTGAATGAATGAAAATCATCTTTCTCCATCAACATGACAATCTATCATCGCTTTAGTTATCACCAAGAATTTCAAAAGGATTTTCCTAGTAAGGAGTGTGTTCAAAGGCTTCCTACGGATATGAACAGATAAGATATGCAGAGGCTTCGTGGCAAAGCCCTTTGGAGCTCTTTAGCATTATCAGTTTTGAAGCAGAGGCATCTTCTTCTGAAATACCTGTATTTTATCAGAGGCATCTTCTACTGAAATACCTGTATTTTATCAGAGGCATCTTCTACTGAAATACCTGTATTTTATCAGAGGCATCTTGTACTGAAATAGCAGTATTTTATCTGTAGTGCTGTTGGATTATGTCATGTGTAGGAGTGTGATTAGGTAGGCAGAAAGGTGCCAACCATGGCTTATTGGTGGGTGGTTGGTTTACACTGTAGCTACGCACTATTGGTCAAAGCTCTGCCGTACAACCGCCGTGTCTATACCTGGCAGATTCTATACCTGCAGTGACTCAGTGAATGGGTGCGTTTCAGATGCACACATTCTGTGCAGGTCTGCGCAGGACATCAGACGTTTGCAGTGACTGGAGAAATGTTTGAAGTATCAGGAAGCACATCAATATGATATGCTGATCTTCTAAACTCCACAGGCCTGCATACTGTAGACTTTGTGTTTTTGGAACGCACTCATTTGTTGAGCCCTTGTGATTCCATCCATGGAATCAGTGAGAGAGAGGAGGAAGTTCAGTGTTTCTCTGACCTAGACTTTCCCAGAGTCTATAATAAACATAAATGGTTGGAGGCGTGGGGCGGTTCTGACTCAAAACGCTCGCATTCTATATCCTGGTTCATATACTACGTTCCTATGAAAAGTCTCATTCTAGATTCCGGGTTACATACTACATTCCTGTGAAAAGTCTCAATGCATTATGTTGGTTCTATGTAAAGTGTTACCTTATTATTTTCTGGTCCCTGTCATGAACCCTCTGAACTGTGTCCCTCTCGGGGATGAGATGCCATCTGTAAAGCTTAATCCACATTAGACAGAAAGCTAACATCACAGACAACGGGGCAGGCCTGGCTTCTTCACATTTAGCATGCTAACTTTGATTTAAATGTCAGGATTGCAGAGTGACAGGCTGCGGAATTGGCTGAATAATCCCCTTTCAGGAGCACAGAACCATGACGATCCTGACTGCCACAGTGGCTGGAATACTGAAAAGAGTTCCACCGGTCTGGCTGGCTGGCTGATAGGTTGGTCGAACTCATTCACAAGCAGTCAACCTCATCGAGATGTGGCTAGCTGTCTCCAGACCAGACACAAACATATGTTTCATCAGGGGGGGAGGGTACAGTATCCATCCACCAAGACTGGATGGGCAGGAAGTTAGGGCCTGAATCAGGGTCAGTGCTCTGTGATATTGGGGAAGTCGCAGGAGACACAAGGTGAGCGGGATCGTTGTTTACTAGAAAGGAGGGACACAGAGACACACAGATACACTGACACTCATAAACTTGCACAGACACGCACTCTCACACACACACACACACGCACACACACACACACTGTGGAATGTGTCTCCCTGGCTGTACAGTGCGGTAGATCCCTCAACTGAAACATTATTGAACATCAATCCTGTACAGTACGAGTACAACAGGAAAGATCATGATCTTTGAAAAGTCCAAGCAGGTCAGAAATGAACATTCATCTCATCCTGGACTCGGTTTTACACAGATGAATCCATTTTATTTCCTCGGCTTGCAATCGTAAAACACTCAATGGGTGCAGGCAGCAGCTGCCTACTGGAAGCAGTGTTGGGAGACAGTTAAGTGATGCATGTAAATTGCTCGCCTGGTTACAACACTGACCCACTGCAGCATTCCAGTCTGGTTTAAACAGGCAGACAATATAGTCACCAAAGATTTATCTAAGGCAAAGGTATTTAAAGCCTGGAGGTCCGATGTACTGCTGGTTTTCTGTTCTACCTGATAATTAATTGCACCCACCTGGTGTCCCAGGTCTAAATCAGTTCCTGATTAGAGGGGAACAATGAAAATCCGCAGTGATTTTTTACACATTATCGGACCCTATCCGTGGTTGTCTGACAGCAAGACTCATATAATGTAACCATCCATGGCTATATCAACATGTACAGTTGAAGTCGGAAGTTTACATACACTTAGGTTGGAGTCATTAAAACTCGTTTTTCAGCCACTCCACAAATGTCTTGTTAACAAACTATAGTTTTGGCAAGTCGGTTAGGACATCTACTTTGTGCATGACACAAGTAATTTTTCCAACAATTGTTTACAGACAGATTATTTCCCTTATAATTCACTGTATCACAATTCCAGTGGGTCAGAAGTTTACATACACTAAGTTGACTGTGCCTCTAAACAGCTTAGAAAATTCCAGAAAATGATATCATGGCTTTAGAAGCTTCTGATAGGCTAATTGATATAATTTGAGTCAATTGGAGGTGTACCTGTGGATGTATTTCAAAGACTACCTTCAAACTCAGTGCCTTTTTGCTTGACATCATGGGAAAATCAAAAGAAATCAGCCAAGACCTCAGAAAAAACATTGTAGACCTCCACAAGTCTGGTTCATCCGTGGGAGCAATTTCCAAATGCCTGAAGGTACCACGTTCATCTGTACAAACAATTGTACGCAAGTATAAACACCATGGGACCACACAGCCGTCATACCGCTCAGGAAGGAGACGCGTTCTGTCTCCTAGAGGTGAACGTACTTTGGTGCGAAAAGTGCAAATCAATCCCAGAACAACAGCAAAGGACCTTGTGAAGATGCTGGAGGAAACAGGTACAAAAGTATCTATGTCCACAGTAAAACGAGTCATATATCGACATAACCTGAAAGGCCACTCAGCAAGGAAGAAGCCACTGCTCCAAAACCTCTTTAAAAAAGCCAGACTATGGTTTGCATATGGGGACAAATATCGTACTTTTTTGGAGAAATGTTCTCTGGTCTGATGAATCAAAAATAGAACTGTTTGGCCATAATGACCATTGTTATGTTTGGAGGAAAAAGGGGGTTGCTTGCAAGCCGAAGAACACCATCCCAACCGTGAAGCATGGGGGTGGCAGCGTAATGTGGGTGCTTTGCTGCAGGAGGGACTGGTGCACTTCACAAAATAGATGGCATCATGAGGAAGGAACGTTTTGTGGATATATTGAAGCAACATCTCAAGACATCAGTCAGGAAGTTAAAGCTTGGTCGCAAATGGGTCTTCCAAATGGACAATGACCCCAAGCATACTTCCAAAGTTGTGGCAAAATGGCTTAAGGACAACAAAGTCAAGGTATTGGAGTGGCCATCACAAAGCCCTGACCTCAATCCTATAGACAATTTGTGGGCAGAACTGAAAAAGCGTGTGCGAGCAAGGAGGCCTACAAACCTGACTCAGTTACACCAGCTCTGTCAGGAGAAATTGGCCAAAATTCACCCAACTTATTGTGGGAAGCTTGTTGAAGGCTACCCGAAACATTTGACCCAAGTTAAACATTTGAAAGGCAATGCTACCAAATACTAATTGAGTGTATGTAAACATCTGACCCACTGGGAATGTGATGAAAGAAATAAAAGCTGAAAGAAATAATTATCTCTACTATTATTCTGACATTTCACATTCTTAAAATAAAGTGGTGATCCTAACTGACCTAAGACAGGGAATTTTTACTAAGATTAAATGTCAGGAATTGTGAAAAACTGAGTTTAAATGTATTTGGCTAAGGTGTATGTAAACTTCAGACTTCAACTGTATACCATTTTATAAGATGTACCATTTTTATAAGACGAATATACATTATTAATTTATAAAGACCGTCAATATTATGCCTCGTTAAATTGTAGGGGGCAGATAAGATACCTTGTATTCCGGACGTGCACTGGATGGGCACTGTTAGTCGCTGATTGTTGCAGGATTGACATGCTCAAAAAAATGAATGATCTTTTAATAGAGTAAGATGGAACCAAAGACACTCTCTCTACTGGGTCG
Source organism: Coregonus lavaretus (assembly GCF_964263955.1). Taxonomy (NCBI): domain Eukaryota; kingdom Metazoa; phylum Chordata; class Actinopteri; order Salmoniformes; family Salmonidae; genus Coregonus; species Coregonus lavaretus. Next base: position 131,991 of record NW_028157256.1, read on the forward strand.
TCCCACCAAATAAGTGCCTTTTGCGTCCCTTTGATATTTTATGTAGAAATTGTGCACCAATATTGAATTTGAAAAGCCTGTTATATTCAATTAAGTGGCCTTTAATATACACCACATGGAGAATTTAATAAATCCGAATTTTTATATGAATAAAGACTTGCTAATGTGCCAAAATTCAGCATTTTGAAATGTCCCTCCATGCACCCTCTGTGATTTTCAGAAAGGTTTTAACCCACTTAACCACAGCATTTCTCCAAGTTTTCACCATCATTGTAAAGCCTAGTTATTTTGTTGCTTTGACAAAGTAATTTCTGAACATTATTATTTACAGTGAGCTCCAAAGGTATTGGGACAGTGACACATTCTTTGTTGTTTTGGCTCTGTACTCCAGCACTTTGGATTTGAAATGATACAATCACTGTGCAGACTGTCAGCTTTAATTTGAGGGTATTGTCATCCATATCGGATTAACCGTTTTGAAATGACAGCACTTTTTGAACATAGTCCCCCCATTTTAGGTGACTAAAAGTATTGGGACAAATTCACTTATATGTGTATTAAAGTAGTCAAAAGCTTGTGACTCTACAAACTTGTTGGATGCATTTGCTGTTTGTTTTGGTTGTGTTTCAGATTATTTGGTGCCCAATAGAAATTAATGGTAAATAATTTATTGTGTCATTTTGGAGTTACTTTTACTGTAAATAAGAATATAACATGTTTCTAAACACTTCAACATTAATGTGGATGCTACGATGTTTACGGATAATCCTGAATGAATCGTGAATAACGATGAGTGAGAAAGTTACAGACACACAAATATCATAGCCCCCAAGACATGTTAACCTCTCACCATTACAATAACAGGGGAGGTTAGCATTTTTCTTTGGGGGGAGGGAGTATGATATTTGTGTGTCTAACTTTCTCACTCATCGTTATTCACGATTCATTCAGGATTATCCGTAATCATGGTAACGTCCACATTAATGTAGAAGTGTTTGTAAACATATTGTATCATCCAAAGTGCTGGAGTACAGAGCCAAAACAACAACAAATGTGTCACTGTCCCGATATTTTTGGAGCTCACTGTATTTCCTGTGATTAGTGATTCATTTTAAGGTTAAAAAACAACAACCGGGCCCTCATTTTAAGATCAACCCTGTTCTGTGAACTGAACTCTCATTTTAATATGGTGAAACTATTCGTTTTTAAATATTTATTTCAAGAGAAATATTTAACATATAATAGTCAAATCATAGTGTAAAACCAGGTGAGCTGGTTCTACTCTTTTTTGGCAATTTTCTGGTGTTTTGTGGTGGAAAACTGAGTGGGTCAAGCATAACACGTCAACCCTGTTACCCATAGATAGACAGGCAAAAAATATTTTTACAATTTCATTTTTTTGGGGCTTGCATTCAATTGCCCCTCCCTGTTGCATGAAACAAGCTTCCATTCCCCCTGCCACAAGAGGATTTATGGCTGATTTAAGATGAAATCGTCAACCCTGTTGCGGTCAACCCTGTTGCGGTCAACCCTGTTGCGGTCAACACTGTTAGTTTATCTGGCACTTAATAGGCCTTACTGTAGTCATTGTTGTATTTAACCTCTTGGCATAGGGAAACTAGTTTTTTAACATTAAGGACAGAATTAATGACATTATTTTAATGACAGAATGTTCAAATAGGCAGTGTATCTACTACAGTAGAAGTATGAGGCAGTGTATGGACTACAGTAGAAGTATGAGGCAGTGAAGTATGAAGTATGAGGCAGTTTTTTAACATTAAGGACAGTGTGAATGTAGCCTTCCCTCTACTTGTCATCTACAGTATTTTTGTGCTGACAAGATAAAGATAATAAGATAATATGCCATTTAGCAGACGCTTTTATCCAAAGCGACTTACAGTCATGCGTGCATACATTTTTGTGTATGGGTGGTCCCGGGGATCGAACCCACTACCTTGGCGTTACAAGCGCCGTGCTCTACCAGCTGAGCTACAGAGGACCACACCTGAGCTAAGATCTTAACAAGCCTCCACTGGAGGACACTGATGTTAGCCCAATGTTTATGAATGACCTTTAAGAGAAAGTTCATCCTTTCAATAACAAATTAACGGGGAAGATTGGCACCACATTATTAGATGCAATTAGATGGTATCAATCTTTCTGACTCATTTGGGATTGAGGCTTGGATATTTCTCAAAATTAATATGATGAGATCTAGACCACAGATGGTGTGGAATACCAACTCAGCTTGACATGAGAACGCTTTTGAGGTATGAGAACATCAGACAACATTTTATTTAACTTCTACGTCATCGAAACCAAACTCTTGGCAAGTGATTCAAGCCAGACCTTGATACTTCATGTATTTGAAGATGCTTTAGAGGCCAGAAGTCAGTGAGAAACTCAGTGTGATCTAAGTCGATAAACCAAGGCATTAGGCTGTGAAAAGTAACACAGTATTGATTCCATGCTCACAGGACACCCAACAGACGTGTCACTTCACACGATGAGTGGAATCTGCTTCCATGACTTGCACTGCTAAACATATTCAGTGCTATGGCATAGTAACAGTCAGTTTCAGGTTGAAGTAACTCAAGCAGAAGACCAAACAGCTTACATCATAGTGATTAGTTAAACATGACTAATTTCAAGTGGTATATTATGCATATAGCAGACATGCCTTTAAGGAAAGAAATATGGGATTTAAGGTAATGTGTGTCTTGGCAAAACATATTAACATGATAGGGGTTTCCAATTTCCAGCATAAGCCAAAAAGTAAATATCATTATTCTTGAGCTGCTGGTCTGTTGGCAAATGGTGCATATGCAACATCATGTGATGAGATAATATACTTCATGGATATTTGAATTAATGTAATGGAAGAACCAATGTTACCAGTGAGAAACCGTTGAAATTAAAGTGCATGTCAATTGAAACATGCACGTTTTCTCAATGCACAGTTGCCTTAAACCTGCTAATGGACATGGCCTACAGGTTCATGGTTATTTATATTGGAGATACTTACATGAACACAGTATTGCTATCTAAAGAAATGTGCTTTCGTGTTCCGGGTAATGTGCTTTCGTGCTCGGGTAAATCTATATAGCAGGCCTGACAATGTATCGCCCTCCACTAGCCTAAGGTTGGTAATATTTTCAGAACCACCTTCCAATGGACAGCTCCCATCAAAAGGCCACTGTATTAACCCACCAAAGCGTGACGCCCCGTTGAGGTACCGCAGCTATACTATAACACCCACTATTCAGAATCTGAATCAGCACCAAATGACATAACTCCTGGTTGGACATCATTCTCCTTCTGATCAACAGTGCTCTGAATCCGGTTGGGGGAAAATCAACACTAATGCACTTCCATCACATTCCATTAGCGGCTGTGCCGCCGGAAGACCACTGGGGTTAAGACACCAGCAGACTCGTGTGGGCTGACACTCCGCTCGAGTAAATTGCTTTGAACGTCATAAATATCACGGTGGATTTAACAAGCACGGTTACAGAGTTAGGGGTTAAAAGCTAATAGGAGGGCCTAGTCATTTTACAAATATTACTCAAAACATCCATAATCTAAGAAGCCCTATTGGTGGAGAATTTGGTGGGTCAATCTGGTGGCCCCCGTGCTGCAAATGTGTCATTACCAAGCAGCATGACGAACCACACCTGAGCTGAATATGAATGACCATATGACGTATTCTAGCAACATTGGTATAATGGCTATAAAGGGGTTTACAGAATCTCGAATCTACCTAAACGCATTGTTTCACCAGACGGTACAGGCTATACCCCCCATCATTAAATAAATAAAGTATATTATTATGTATCTATTTATCTAACCACTCTCTCTCTCTCTCTCTCTCTCTCTCTCTCTCTCTCTCTCTCTCTCTCTCTCTCTCTCTCTCTCTCTCTCGCTCATAAACACATGCACACATACACACACGCAAACACGCACGCACACACACACGCGCACGGGCGTGAGAGCTTCACATGGTTTAATTATGTCTGTAAAAAAAAAAAGTGAATTAACATCAACTGTTGTAAATGTAGCCCGACGCGACATTTTAGTGACATTAGTCTATAGCAGGAAAACCGTGTCGTGTTGAACACCCAAATGTAGGGTAGCCGAGACGGATAAGAACGGTGAAAGTGCAAACTTAATGTAGATATAAGACTTGAATAAATCAAATGAAAACATACTTACGCATTTTTCTCGAAGATATGGGATTGAGTTCAAAATGAAGCGAAAAACATAAAACACAGCAGGGCCAAGGTATCCGATTGGATTGGCTGTAAGAGCGATGCACAATTCTCACCCATGTGAAAGGATTCGAGGCAACCACACGTAGTCTACATGGACAGCAGCAGAATCAAAAACGCACGAAAACGAACCTCGAACGCAATAAAATAAAAAAATAAAAGATCAAAAAGAGGTGCATGAAATTGGGATGAATCCACCATTCCTGTGGCCACAGTGGAGAAAACCCGCGGGGTGCCGGTAGCTTTTGATTTTGTATTCCGATGGGGGGGAAATGCTGCTGAGTTTGTGAGAGAGCGATAAGTCTGGGGCTATTTATTCATATAGCCCTATCCTTTGGAACTGAACGTGGTGCCCTATATAGGAGGTGTCAGTGAAATTATTCTTGGGCGCAGACAGTTAATGCCATAAACCGAGATCGAAATGGACTATCCACATTTCGATTGATTTTCATCCCTTCTTGGTGCAGTTCTCTGATAGCCTACTGGAGGATTTGCAGAGGTATAGTGTCAGTTACCATAAAGGGTCACATGTCCGGGCAATATTCCGAACATGATCCATGTAGCTGTCATACATGACATAATATTTGGCAAGCGTCAAATCTCAAAAAAGAAAAAGTAGTCGAGGTGTGTACATACATACATACATGCCTCAATAGGACGCAGCCATTCTTATTCGAAGGTTCTTATCCAGATTCTTCAAACAACCACCAAAAGCATCCATAGCTAATCCATCAACTTGATTCCCTGGTAAATAACGCAGAGCCTAATACGCAAACCAATGGCATTTAAGTGCGCGGAATGTAACCTATATATGCTCTGTAATTACTAAAAATCCACCAGAAGCTGGTTTTCGATGCAGTCCGGTAGGCTACCTATTTTACATAAGCTTAACTATTGATAACAATTTTTGCGTTGTCAGGAGGATTGGTGGGATCCGTGTGATATCAGCACCATCAATATTCCGTTTGTTCCATATCCACCCGGGAGCCACTGTGTTCTAATCGCTCTTGCGCTTGCTGCAGTCCGTGGCTCGAATAGGGAGGGAGCACATGGAATTCATTAGATTGCATGGTCGGAGCTCAGCGATCTAAGAATCTGCTGCGCGCTGAATACCACTGCCGTGTGTGTGGTAGGCTATAGACTGCATTGCACACAGCTCTCTAGTATTTGCCTAGAATCCATCGTCTCATTCTACCGACCTACCATCTCTCTGAACTCATTAATTATTCACTGATCAACAGCATTAATACATAAAGGCCAGAGGGAATGGTGTTTGTGTACTTGATGAGGCAGGGTTGCCACCTACAGGCGTTTGCCCGTCTCTATTCTATAATAACATGCCATTTAGCGGACGCTTTTATCCAAAGCGACTTACAGTCATGCGTGCATACATTTTTTGTGTATGGGTGGTCCCGAACCCACTACCCTGGTGTTACAAGCGCCGTGCCCTACCAGTTGAGCTACAGAGAACCACCTATTAAACTATTCACAATAATCAGTCATTTCACAGGATGTCCTGCCTAATTAAAATGATACTCTTCGGTAGTCTTTCAATCACCTGCATCTGTACCTTTACATATAGAATGCAAGGTAAATTGCATGTTCAGTGATTTTAAAGGAGGTCTGGGCATGTAACAGGTTAAACGTCCGACTTTTGTGAAAGGCTTCATAGAAATGGGACCGTAATAACTGTGGGCTGTTTGACTGGATGTATTGTGTAGAGTTGAATGGAACTAGTCGAGGCCAGAGCCATATTTAGAATAAATACCTTGGTCTAGGCCACATGCAATTCAACAGATAAAAGAGCCCTGCACTGTTACTAGAAACCATTTGGTGCTCATCGTTGCAGTGAAAATGTATCTACATAACCTGACACAAACAGTCTCCCGAGTGGCGCAGTGGTGTAAGGCTGTGCCATTAGAGCTCCTGGTTCGAATCCAGACTCTGTCGTAGCCGGCCGCGATCGGGAGACCCATGGGGCGGCGCACAATTAGCCAGCGTCGTCCAGGGTAGGGGAGGGAATGGCCGGCAGGGATGTAGCTCAGTTGGTAGAGCATGGCGTTTGCAACGCCAGGGTTGTGGGTTCGATTCCCACGGGGGGCCAGTTTGAAAATGTATGCACTCACTTAACTGTAAGTCGCTCTGGATAAGAGCGTCTGCTAAATGACTTAAATGTAAACACATGGACAAACAGGCGCAGGCACACGCACACGTGTTCAGGCGATTCAGCCCCACTGAAAAGGACAGCGACGGAATCTGAATTTCGACATTCAGCACTACTGGACAGCGACTGTATTTTAAGCGCAGCCGCTCTGAGCCTGGAAGCCTAATGTTACGCTTCGCTTTTCGTGTTTTGTATAATTGATCTCTATATAGATCTGTATAGTGTCATTGTTGTTTGTTGATGTGTTCATGCGGGGCTCATCTGCGAAAGAGACCGTGATCTCAGCATGACTCCCTGCTTAAATAAAGGTAAGATTATAATACAGGAAAGGGCTGGTAATCTTATAGAAGGCCTAGTTATGGGAATAGCAGCAACACAGCAGGAAAGACGAAAGGCACCCGATAGTGTATTATTATGTTTTTTTCTTTGCCTTACTGATCAATGTCATTGGTCAGCGAGTCCACACAACCGGTTTAAATGGTTAGATTCAGTGGTGGGTTACAAGGCAAAGCTGAAAACAAGTACATAAACCTACACTGTTTCATTTCACAAAGCATTGTATTACATTAGATTACACTACACTTCATAACTACACTGTAAGTTGAATGCATCCACATGTGCCTGGAGAACGGTATAGAACAATGTTGAGGTGATAAAATGTTGAGGGAAAAAAGTATTTGATCCCCTGCTGATTTTGTAAATTTGCCCACTGACAAAGACATGATCAGTCTATAATTTTAATGGTAGGTTTATTTGAACAGTGAGAGACAGAATAACAACAACAAAATCCAGAAAAAACGCATGTCAAAAATGTTATAAATTGATTTGCATTTTAATGAGGGAAGTAAGTATTTGACCCCTTTGCAAAACATGACTTAGTACTTGGTGGCAAAACCCTTGTTGGCAATCACAGAGGTCAGACGTTTCTTGTAGTTGGCCACCAGGTTTGCACACATCTCAGAAGGGATTTTGTCCCACTCCTCTTTGCAGATCTTCTCCAAGTCATTAAGGTTTCGAGCCTGACGTTTGGCAACTCGAACCTTCAGCTCCCTCCACAGATTTTCTATGGGATTAAGGTCTGGAGACTGGCTAGGCCACTCCAGGACCTTAATGTGCTTCTTCTTGAGCCACTCCTTTGTTGCCTTGGCCGTGTGTTTTGGGTCATTGTCATGCTGGAATACCCATCCACGACCTATTTTCAATGCCCTGACTGAGGGAAGGAGGTTCTCACCCAAGATTTGACGGTACATGGCCCCGTCCATCGTCCCTTTGATGCAGTGAAGTTGTCCTGTCCCCTTAGCAGAAAAACACCCCCAAAGCATAATGTTTCCACCTCCATGTTTGACGGTGGGGATGTTGTTCTTGCGGTTATAGGCAGCATTCCTCCTCCTCCAAACACGGCGAGTTGAGTTGATGCCAAAGAGCTCGATTTTGGTCTCATCTGACCACAACACTTTCACCCAGTTCTCCTCTGAATCATTCAGATGTTCATTGGCAAACTTCAGACAGGCCTGTATATGTGCTTTCTTGAGCAGGGGGACCTTGCGGGCATTGCAGGATTTCAGTCCTTCACGGCGTAGTGTGTTACCAATTGTTTTCTTGGCGACTATGGTCCCAGCTGCCATGAGATCATTGACAAGTTCCTCCCGTGTAGTTCTGGGCTGATTCCTCACCGTTCTCATGATCATTGAAACTCCACGGGGTGAGATCTTGCATGGAGCCCCAGGCCGAGGGAGATTGACAGTTGTTTTGTGTTTCTTCCAATTGCGAATAATCGCACCAACTGTTGTCACCTTCTCACCAAGCTGCTTGGCGATGGTCTTGTAGCCCATTCCTGCCTTGTGTAGGTCTACAGTCTTGTCCCTGACATCCTTGGAGAGCTCTTTGGTCTTGGCCATGGTGGAGAGTTTGGAATCTGATTGATTGATTGCTTCTGTGGACAGGTGTCTTTTATACAGGTAACAAGCTGAGATTAGGAGCACTCCCTTTAAAAGTGTGCTCCTAATCTCAGCTCGTTACCTGTATAAAAGACACCTGGGAGCCAGCAATCTCTCTGATTGAGAGGGGGTCAAATACTTATTTCCCTCATTAAAATGCAAATCAATTTATAACATTTCTGACATGCGTTTTTCTGGATTTTGTTGTTGTTATTCTGTCTCTCACTGTTCAAATAAACCGACCATTAAAATGATAGACTGATCATTTCTTTGTCAGTGGGCAAACGTACAAAATCAGCAGGGGATCAAATACTTTTTTCTCTCACTGTACTTTCCTTTAACGTTATTATTATTTTATTTTTTTTAGAAAGAAAGTCATATTAATGGAGTAATAGTCACATGACCATGAACGATTAGAACACTTTCATCTTCAGGACACTGCGGATCCATTTTGATATATTTTCTATAATCAGCATTTTATGCAGGCTTTGATGAAACATGAATTTCAATTCGGAGAGATGTCTTTGAGAGCAGAAAATAAATAGAAAAATATCAGGGGGATGGTTGAAGGGAGGGATGGGATGAAATGTGGCGTTGTAAAAGGGATAGCTGCAGCAAGTTTTCTTCTGAATACATTTATGTACTGTATTAGAACGCTGTAATAAACGACAAGCTACTTCCATATCAACTGTTTTGCTCCAAATACTTCAATTCATTTAGTTACTTTGTCAAATTAAACATCACAGAAATTACACCTGACATGACAGCCAACAATAAATATTTGGCTCCTACTTTAAACAAAACAACTTTAAATAAGGCTTTTAATGTGGCTTTATGGGCTTGGCGAAAGCCATGCCAGGGTGCCAAAGAAATCAGATGAATGGATCTTATATGTACTTTATCTAGTGGCAGTGACTGCTTATAAATGATTTATAAATAATCTGTGTAGTGCTTATGAAGACTTTATGAATGCTCTATAAAGACGTAATATATTTTAGTTGGTTTGGGAACCGAATGGGAAATTATTCTATGTCATGCCATCAAGCGCCTAACCCATTTTATCTTGGGGAAATGCTTTGTCAGTTCATCATTAGAACTGTGGTTCATGGAATGCTATGACAAGCCTGTTACATCATGACCATGTTAACATTTACATTTACATTTTAGTCATTTAGCAGACGCTCTTATCCAGAGCGACTTACATTACTTAATTTTTTTAATATTTTAATATTTTCCACCAGCTAAGCTACATCCCTGCCAGCCATTCCCTCCCCTACCCTGGATGACGCTGGGCCAATTGTGCGCCGCCCCATGGGTCTCCTGGTCGTGGCCGGCTACGACAGAGCCTGGATTCGAACCAGGATCTCTAGTGGCACAGCTAGCACTGCGATGCAGTGCCTTAGACCACTGCGCCACTCGGGAGAAAGGTCATGAACAGTTAAAATCATGTTTTCCAGGAAATTGATGATATTTGGATGAAACCAGATCGAAGTATGATGACCAAAGTATGAAAAATGACTGTTGCTTCTACATTGATCAAGTTTGATCATAAGTTACTGGTACTCTCCCCCATGTCAATCATTTGGATTCATTATTAAGGGGACAAGGTGACATCACCTTAACGCTCATTTTACTACACCAACGGTAACATGTGATTCTCTTACCTCATTTAAATAAGCACTGCCTTGTAACCAACATTGGAGAAGGCATGTTTGCAGAGTGGTGTGGTTTATATGGCTAGATAGCTACTCTACTGGTTCCAACATTTTACTGTAGGGTGTCAGCAAATATAATTAAATGTTGACCCTATTCATCTATGGCAAAGATACTTATATGTTTCCCCTTTCATCTGTGTCTGGTGTTAGCTAGTTGCTGGCTAGCTAGGTCTTCAGCCACCATGGAACAAAAGGGGGGGATGGGTCATTCAAAACGCAGACGCAGTTATCAAGTCAACACATCTGTCAGTCCTGCTGTGAACCGCATCATAAGAGACAAACAAAATGGGAGATAAACAAAAAATAAGAATATCATTGATGCCATTTCAATGTTTTTTTTAGTTGCTTTGTGTTTCACCAAATAAGCTTGAGATGCTTTTACAGTAACACTGCTCAGTGCATCCAAGTTGCTTGAAATAGGTGTTTCAAAGAGCTGTCAGTCAAGGGCGAGCTCATGAATATAAGCTCCCCGCCCACTCTGCCTGTCTTTTCAAACTTCCTGGTAGTTAGCCATGAGAGAAAAAGTACTTTTCAGAATTACTGTTCAGAACCTTTAAATACCTGGAGCAGTAAACTGTCAAACAAAAATGAAGGACACAGGGAAAATGCCAAGTTAAAGTGTTAACAAATCCCTGAGGAAAGATGCCTTTGGTTGGTTTCTCTCCTTCAGTTTGGCCCACAGCCCCTGCACTGTCATACTGCATTTGCTGTTGGCCAATGAGATGTCTGTTTTTTGCATTTTCCTTCTTTCTTCCTCCTTCATGTCTTCCTCTATTTGCCTATTGGGAGTTTGGGATCAGCTGTCTTGAAAAAAGAAGTCTCACAGCTTTCTGGGACAAACTTCAAGAGCCAGAAAAAGGGAAGGGGGAGAAAAAAAACACTTCAAGGATTTTCCAAAGCTACTGTACCGGCTGTCCTTCAATTATTAAGATGGCTACCCCCACTGCACTTGTTCTCCCAGCCTTGATTGAATATTAAGTGGCCACCCCCAACGAAAAATATCCATAAGATGAGGCCCATGCAGAGTCTAAAGGCTGAGTCGGCATTGACTCCTCTCGCTGAGTCCCAGCAGAAGACGAGCCCGAGGCTTTCAAAGCAACTGCAGGTGTGACTTTGACGGGGAGTATGCCTGTCACATCTGGGCTAAATTCTCTTAGGAGGGAGGAGAGATGTGGCGCTATTATCATTTCCCAGGTAATGAGTGTCTGCGCCTCCATGTCCCCGAAGTAGGGCGATGTCTATTTCTGTCTGAGTTTGCGGTGGTTTTAAACTATTTAGTGGTTTGAAAGGATGCAAAACCCAGAAAGATAACAGACAAACTCTTAAGTGAAGTCTATGACTCTACAGGGCAAAGCAGTTGAATCCACTGAACAAATGTGTATAAAGTAGGGCTGTCAAGAGATAATCAGTCAATTCGAATTAACATTTCATAATCCAATTTGTAAGTCGCTCTGGATAAGAGCGTCTGCTAAATGACGTAAATGTAAATGTACATGTAAATAATTTTAGTGCGCCATTTATTTTTATTGTGATTCGCCGCATTGTCTGAAAGCATTCAAAATACACTGAAAACATCCTAAATACACTGAAAACATCAAAAATACATACTATATACAGCTAAAAACAACAATGCCATATCAAAACAAAGTTGACATCCAAAGTACATACTCTATACAGCTAAAAACAACAATGCCATATCAAAACAAAGTTGACATTGAGGTTAAAGAAAGTGTGCTTTATCAATTTACCAGATTTAGCTAACTGTTACATAAGTTTGGACAAAATTAAGACGTCAATATTCTTGTAATGCTTTTTGGATAAAAATATCTTAAATTTACATCTCAATTTTAGCAAATTCTGAATTTGCGATGAATCCCGATAATCACAGCAAATCTTACAATTAACTCAATAAAATGTTTGAATCGTTTTCCAGCCCTACTATGAAGGCAGAAACATCATTGCATGTTTACTCTTTCATTACTCTTCCATTTCAGCTGTGGCCTTAATAGAGGAGATTTTTTTTATTTTTATCAAACATTGCTTATTGGCAATTAAGTAGGAATTGAATTGACTTGATGGTTTAGACACTTCATTCTCCTTTTTCCCTATTCCATTGAACACACCGATACTTCAGGTTGTGAGGCCCTTGTTCTATACAGAACTCAGATATTGTATGTAAAGCACCTTGTCATCATTGAGCTTGCTTCATTCTTGAGCATATGAATAAAACAATTTAAAAAGGTTAATGTACTTGTTATTCCTAAACAGAAACCTTATCTTCATTTACTTGTTATTCCTAAACAGAATCCTAATCTTCATTTACTTGTTATTCCTAAACAGAATCCTAATCTTCATTTACTTGTTATTCCTAAACAGAATCCTTATCTTCATTTACTTGTTATTCCTACACAGAATCCTTATCATCATTTACTTGTTATTCCTACACAGAATCCTTATCATCATTTACTTGTTATTCCTACACAGAATCCTTATCATCATTTACTTGTTATTCCTAAACAGAATCCTTATCATCATTTACTTGTTATTCCTAAACAGAATCCTTATAATCATTTACTTGTTATTCCTAAACAGAATCATTATCTTCATTTCAAAGCTATCTCAGCCAGAGTCATGTCACCAATGTATAGATCATAAATGTTGTATTGGCATGATGTGTAAAACGTTATTGACCTGTAATGAGAAATGTTACATCAGTCTTATAAACACTAAGCTTCGTTACAGCTAGCCTGGATGACCTCCGACCCACGTGACTACACAGCAAGAAGACTTTGAGAGCTGGTGTCAGCCAGACTACATGACAGCCACTGTAACTCAAAAAGACACCCCAGGCCCTTACTCAATGATTCAACATCCTGTGCTTTCTACATATTTTCTACTCAATCACTTCACTCTACAACACACAGGCAATAATTCGACAACATGAAAATACTCTTTAAGATGAAGTATTCCAGCCTATGAATTGTTCTGCTCTTCTCTTGGCCTCTCTGGGATAGCAAGGAGAAGTCAAACAATGTACATGAAGAATTATGCAAAACTCCCTCTGCCTCCATCCCAATATGGATACCTGGCGCGCCGTCAAATACACCCCACCTCCCATCGACGGTCAACTGTGTTGTTTTTCCCCGAATACATTATTTTGATTAATTGCACTGGGTCCCCATTGGATTTGAATGACCTCCAAAAACTGTACTGAGCGCTGAGTACAGCCCCAGATTTCTACAAAGCATGCTAATGAGGCTCATTAGCATAAACACCAAGATAGAGAGAAGAAGAGGATAGCCTGTCCCTGTTGTACATTATGAGCTGTACTACCGCTGTGATTTGGGTTGGCTTGTTTCACCCACCTCCAGCTAACTTCCTCCAGTTTCATTCCATTGCTATCCTACTTGAACTTGCCGCATGCAAAATCGAAACGAGAGAACAGTGAAGATGAGTGATCACGCTTCAGGGCCGTGATGACAGAGGAGGGAGACGAGTTATAGGACGACCTCGGCGTTCCTGTGAGTTTGGTGGAGGATGACAAGTTATAGGACGACCTCAGCATTCCTGTGAGTTTGGTGGAGGATGTCAAACAGAAGAAAAGCAGGTCTCCGTCAGACCTGACGTCTGTCAGTGCCTGTCACCCCAAGGCTTTCCTGAACCCGGAATCGACTCGTCCTGTCTGTCAGTGCCTGTCACCCCAAGGCTTTCCTGAACCCGGAATCGACTCGTCCTGTCTGTCAGTGCCTGTCACCCCAAGGCTTTCCTGAACCCGGAATCGACTCGTCCTGTCTGTCAGTGCCTGTCACCCCAAGGCTTTCCTGAACCCGGAATCGACTCGTCCTGTCTGTCAGGTTTCATCTAGCCATGATCTCTGTTCTTTGACCTTTCTTCAACACAGAGGAGTGGAAAACAAAAGGGAGGGAACAAAGAAAGGTCATGTCACTACTGAACTGAACTTAACGTTTCACCTGGAAGGCCTAACCCTCTGTTGTTAGTGTTGCTTATTGCTGGTGGAGTGATGATTCAGGCCTTGAACCTTACAGTTGGACGCCTGATACCCCACTAAGAGGACCTAACCAGGGATGGCGGTAGAATATGGACAGTACCAGTCAAAAGTTTGGACACACCTACTCAAAGGTTTTTCTTTATTTTGTAAATTGTTTTACATTGTAGAATAATAGTGAAGAAATTAAAACTATGAAATAACACATATGGAATCATGTAGTAACAAAAAAGTGTTACATCTAAATATATTTTATATTTGAGATTCTTCAAATAGCCACCCTTGACTTGATGACAGCTTTGCACACTCTTGGCATTCTCTCAACCAGCTTCACCTGGAATGCTTTCCAACAGTCTTGAAGGCGTTCCCACATATGCTGAGCACTTGTTGGCTGCTTTTCCTTCACTCTGCCATCCGACTCATCCCAAACCATCTCAATTGGGTTGAGGTTGGGGGATTGTGGAGGCCAGGTCATCTGATGCAGCACTCTATCACTCTCCTTCTTGGTAGAATAGCCCTTACACAGCCTGAAGGTGTGTTGGGTCATTGTCCTGTTGAAAAACAAATGATAGTCCCACTAAGCCCAAACAAGATGGGATGGCGTATCGCTGCAGAATGCTGTGGTAGCCATGCTGGTTAAGTGTGCCTTGAATTCTAAATAAATCACAGACAGTGTCACCAGCAAAGCACCCCCACACCATAACACCTCCTCCTCCATGCTTTATGGTGGGAAATACACATGCGGAGATCATCCGTTCATCCACAACACGTCTCACAAAGACACAGCGGTTTGAACCAAAAATATCAAATTTGGACTCCAGACCAAATGACACATTTCCACCGGTCTAATGTCCATTGCTCGTGTTTCTTGGCCCAAGCAGGTCTCTTCTTCTTATTGGTGTATTTTAGTAGTGGTTTCTTTGCAGCAATTCGACCATGATGTTGAGATGTGTCTGTTACTTGAACTCTGTGAAGCATTTATTTGGGCTGCAATTTCTGAGGCTGGTAACTCTGATGAACTTATCCTCTACAGCAGAGGTAACTCTGGGTCTTCCATTCCTGTGGCGGTCCTCATGAGAGCCAGTTTCATCATAGCGCTTGATGGTTTTTGCGACTGCACTTGAAGAAAATGTCAAAGTTCTTGAAATGTTCCATATAGACTGACCTTCATGTCTTAAAGTAATGATGGACTGTCGTTTCTCTTTGCTTATTTGAGCTGTTCCTGCCATAATATGGACTTGGTCATTTACCAAATAGGGCTATCTTCTGTATACCCCCCCTACCTTGTCACAACACAACTGATTGGCTCAAACGCATTAAGAAGAAAATAAATTCCACAAATTAACTTTTAAGAAGGCACACCTGTTAATTGAAATGGATTCCAGGTGACTACCTCATGAAGCTGGTTGAGAGAATGCCAAGAGTGTGCAAAGCTGTCATCAAGGCAAAGGGTGGCTATTTGAAGAATCTCAAATATAAAATATATTTTGATTTGTTTAACACTTTTTTGGTTACTACATGAATCCATATGTGTTATTTCATAGTTTTGATGTCTTCACTATTATTCTGCAGTGTAAAAAATTGTAAAAATAAAGAAAAACCCTTGAATGAATAGGTGTGTCCAAACATTTGACTGGTAATGTAGGTATTGTACAAAATTGTACAATATGGTCAGCACTCGCAACACTACACATATTATTGCATTGGACTGTTATGCAGCTCTTTTTACATTGCTTTCTCCTCAGTCAGGGAAAAGGTGAGGTTTGTGTTTTGAGTAAAGATTACCTGGAAACTTTGCTGATCAATACCAGCCCTCACAGCCAACACTATCTCTGAATAGTGGAGTAAAGATTGATTGTCGTTAAGCACTTTACAGGATGGAAAGAGGATGAGGACTGGTCATAAAACGCCCACGCACCCACCAACCTGTCTGCCTCTGCTGCTCCCGGGACCAGCCAATCAATACGCGGATCAGCACAAAATCATCCAATCAACAAGAAGGCCGGCACAGGAGCACTAGAGGGATGTGAAGTCTTATAGTTGGTGCAGCACAAAAAGCATATTGAAACAGTTGGTGTTAATAACCAACACCATTCACGCAGTTGGATTTCCCTTCGAGCTTTCAGACTGTGAATTTAGATACAGTTTTAACATTTGGTCTTGAATCTGGTCTTATTGACTCCAACAGATTCTTGCTCAGGAACACAACTGGTCACATAAACTCCAGTGAACAATTCAACATGTGTTATAAAGCTGTAGTTACAATACCTAGACTATCATCCATTGATTGCTGCCTATTTGCAGAGAGATCATATCTCTGGCTTCATACATCACATTTCCACCCATACCATTATCTTGTTATATGGACTGATGCCACTAATGCCCAAAATGGACGGATGCCACTCGCTTGGCTCTTATGATAATGAAGCAAATTTGCAAGCCATGCTGGAAAAGGAGTTCATATTATTCAGCTAGCTGATGGGTAAGACTGGCTAAATAAAAGTTAAAATATATATAATACGTTAATGCAAACGGTGTGGAGAGAAACATGCTGTGGATAGGTTGGGCTAGTCTCAGGGCTAGTGTCAGGGCTAGTGGGCTAATGTCAGGGTTACTGGGCTAGTGTCAGGGCTAGTGGGCTAATGTCAGGGTTAGTGGGCTAATGTCAGGGATAGTGGGCTAGTGTCAGGGCTAGTGGGCTAATGGCAGGGCTAGTGGGCTAGTGTCAGGGCTAGTGGGCTAGTGTCAGGGCTAGTGTCAGGGCTAGTGGGCTAGTGTCAGGGCTAGTGGGCTAATGTCAGGGCTAGTGTCAAGGCTAGTGGGCTAATCTCTGGGCTAGTGGGCTAGTCTCAGGGCTAGTGTCAGGGCTAGTGGGCTAGTGTCAGGGCTAGTGGGCTAGTGTCAGGGCTAGTGGGCTAATGTCAGGGCTAGTGGGCTAATGTCAGGGCTAGTGTCAGGGCTAGTGGGATAGTCTCAGGGCTAATGTCAGGGCTAGTGTCAGGGCTAGTGGGCTAATGTCAGGGCTAGTGGGCTAATGTCAGGGCTAGTGTCAAGGCTAGTGGGCTAATCTCTGGGCTAGTGGGCTAGTCTCAGGGCTAGTGTCAGGGCTAGTGGGCTAGTGTCAGGGCTAGTGGGCTAGTGTTAGGGCTAGTGGGCTAATGTCAGGGCTAGTGGGCTAGTCTCAGGGCTAGTGTCAGGGCTAGTGGGCTAATGTCAGGCTTACTGGGCTAGTGTCAGGGCTAGTGGGCTAGTGTCAGGGCTAGTGGGCTAATGTCAGGGCTAGTCTCAGGGGTAGTGTCAGCGCTAGTGGGCTAGTGTTAGGGCTAGTGGGCTAATGTCAGGGCTAGTGGGCTAGTCTCAGGGCTAGTGTCAGGGCTAGTGGGCTAATGTCAGGGCTAGTGGGCTAATGTCTGGGCTAGTGTCAGGGCTAGTCTCAGGGCTAGTGTCAGGGCTAGTGGGCTAGTGTCAGGGCTAGAGGGCTAGTCTCAGGGCTAGTGTCAGGGCTAGTGGGCTAGTGGGCTAGTGGGCTAGTCTCAGGGCTAGTGTCAGGGCTAGTGGGCTAGTGTCAGGGCTAGTGGGCTAATGTCAGGGCTAGTGGGCTAGTGTCAGGGCTAATATCAGGGCTAGTGGGCTAGTGTCAGGGCTAGTGGGCTAGTCTCAGGGCTAGTGTCAGGGCTAGTGGGCTAATGTCAGGGCTAGTGGGCTAATGTCTGGGCTAGTGTCAGGGCTAGTCTCAGGGCTAGTGTCAGGGCTAGTGGGCTAGTGTCAGGGCTAGTGGGCTAATGTCAGGGCTAGAGGGCTAGTCTCAGGGCTAGTGTCAGGGCTAGTGGGCTAGTGTCAGGGCTAGTGGGCTAATGTCAGGGCTAGTGGGCTAGTGTCAGGGCTAATATCAGGGCTAGTGGGCTAGTGTCAGGGCTAATATCAGGGCTAGTGGGCTAGTGTCAGGGCTAATGTCAGGGCTAGTGGGCTAGTGTCAGTTCTAGTGGGCTAGTGTCAGGGCTAGTGTCAAGGCTAGTGGGCTAATGTCAGGGCTAGTGGGCTAATGTCAGGGCTAGTGGGCTAGTGTCAGGGCTAATGTCAGGGCTAGTGGGCTAGTGTCAGGGCTAATGTCAGGGATAGTGGGCTAGTGTCAGTTCTAGTGGGCTAATGTCAGGGCTAGTGGGCTAATGTCAGGGCTAGTGGGCTAGTGTCAGGGCTAATGTCAGGGCTAGTGGGCTAGTGTCAGGGCTAATGTCAGGGATAGTGGGCTAGTGTCAGTTCTAGTGGGCTAATGTCAGGGCTAGTGGGCTAATGTCAGGGCTAGTGGGCTAGTGTCAGGGCTAATGTCAGGGCTAGTGGGCTAGTGTCAGGGCTAATGTCAGTTCTAGTGGGCTAGTGTCAGTTCTAGTGGGCTAGTGTCAGGACTAGTGTCAGGGCTAGTGTCAGGGCTAGTGGGCTAGTGTCAGGGCTAGTGTCAAGGCTAGTAGGCTAGTGTCAGGGCTGCTCATCGACTGTGTCAAAGCCTTTATTAGACAACCTCTGTCTGACACATGAAGATTAAATGTTAACTGCTGTTGCTGTATTTGCTTACTGTAAAATGAACAGCTTACTGCTCTCTTCATTGCAGATAGATCTGACCACTTCAAAAATATGTTTATATTTGACTACATATAATAGCTGTTTTGGCTGCTTACAGCGACAACCCTTAATTGGTGGAACTGCACGTCCTTTTTGGGATATTACAACAACAAAGAAGTTACTGTAAACAACAAACTGTTTTCCCCCTCTGACATCATTGCACGCGCGATAGAACAGCAGAATATGTCATGCATTTGTATTTTTATCATGCTTATCACTGTACTCCGTTTCTCCTACGTTACATCATCAAAACAAAAACTCTAACAAAGGCGCCGGGGCGAACTTCGCGCTGTTTCTTTAAGTTAAAATGATGAACCTGACAATCAAATGCAGCAGTCCAGACACGTTCTTCACTATTTGGCTGTCTGTTGCTTCCAGGCATGTTTTATTGAAAGCTTCTGGGTGAATAACTGTAAACAATGATGACTCATTTCTCATTGAAGTGGCCTTTCAACACTGCTAAATGACAACGTTTCAAGCTACCTTCATTTTAAGTCAGAAGTCAATGAATAAAGATAGAGTTCAGAGTACTGATATTATAACTTTAAGTACATGTTGGACAGTACTCTTCACAGTCATTACTCAGGTTGGAGTGATGGGAAACACGATCTGATAAAAGTCTTAGCTGTTCACTATTAAAACATAGAGCAGTCCCACTTTAACTAACAAATGTCCCTAATACTGAAGTATTTACCTGGCAGTGTAATGACAGTGTAGAGACAGACAGTGTTGCACAGTAACCACAACTATTACAGGGTCATTCCATTGATTTCAATCACTTTTTGACTGCACCCCTTTTGATTTCAACCAGATTTTCTATACGGTATATATTTTCTATACGGTAGATATTTGCCCATGGTAGACGTGATCAAAAGCATGTCTTCATCACTGGAAAATATTAACGGTTGAGGTTGATATCATTTAAAAGCTTACAAACATGGTTGTCAAATTATTGTATAATAACTTTTTGTTTTTTAAAGTTGTATGAAAATTGTAATTTTTTTTACCTTTAATAGAAACTATCTAAAAACACACACTCAATGTATTTATTTTTCCACATGTTGTAGCTTTGACCCTTTTTTTACATCATCTGAGGTGTTTGTGTTGTGGCCACCATCGGTTGAGACAATCTGCGGTGTTTGTGTTGTGGCCACCATCGGTTGAGACAATCTGCAGTGTTTGTGTTGTGGCCACCATCGGTTGAGACAATCTGCAGTGTTTGTGTTGTGGCCACCATCGGTTGAGACAATCGGCAGTGTTTGTGTTGTGGCCACCATCGGTTGAGACAATCTGCGGTGTTTGTGTTGTGGCCACCATCGGTTGAGACAATCTGCAGTGTTTGTGTTGTGGCCACCATCGGTTGAGACAATCTGCAGTGTTTGTGTTGTGGCCACCATCGGTTGAGACAATCTGCAGTGTTTGTGTTGTGGCCACCATCGGTTGAGACAATCGGCAGTGTTTGTGTTGTGGCCACCATCGGTTGAGACAATCGGCGGTGTTTGTGTTGTGGCCACCATCGGTTGAGACAATCGGCAGTGTTTGTGTTGTGGCCACCATCGGTTGAGACAATCGGCAGTGTTTGTGTTGTGGCCACCATCGGTTGAGACAATCGGCAGTGTTTGTGTTGTGGCCACCATCGGTTGAGACAATCGGCAGTGTTTGTGTTGTGGCCACCATCGGTTGAGACACAGCATACTCTTGAATACAGGCTGGGTGTCATGTTTTGGCTGATAAATGTACTAAAACAGGAATACAATTAAAATGTCAACTTTCAAATGGTAGCTCAAAGATGGTTGGAGGTCCACACATCAGTGAATGTTGACTTGAATAACAATATCAGTGGTTTTACATTATACTGTCAATCTTCCATTGGAAACCTATTGAAATCAGAACTATACAGTGGGGGAAAAAAGTATTTAGTCAGCCACCAATTGTGCAAGTTCTCCCACTTAAAAAGATGAGAGAGGCCTGTAATTTTCATCATAGGTACACGTCAACTATGACAGACAAATTGAGAAAATAAAATCCAGAAAATCACATTGTAGGATTTTTAATGAATTTATTTGCAAATTATGGTGGAAAATAAGTATTTGGTCACCTACAAACAAGCAAGATTTCTGGCTCTCACAGACCTGTAACTTCTTCTTTAAGAGGCTCCTCTGTCCTCCACTCGTTACCTGTATTAATGGCACCTGTTTGAACTTAATATCAGTATAAAAGACACCTGTCCACAACCTCAAACAGTCACACTCCAAACTCCACTATGGCCAAGACCAAAGAGCTGTCAAAGGACACCAGAAACAAAATTGTAGACCTGCACCAGGCTGGGAAGACTGAATCTGCAATAGGTAAGCAGCTTGGTTTGAAGAAATCAACTGTGGGAGCAATTATTAGGAAATGGAAGACATGCAAGACCACTGATAATCTCCCTCGATCTGGGGCTCCACGCAAGATCTCACCCCGTGGGGTCAAAATGATCACAAGAACGGTGAGCAAAAATCCCAGAACCACACGGGGGGACCTAGTGAATGACCTGCAGAGAGCTGGGACCAAAGTAACAAAGCCTACCATCCTGCAGTGCCAGACGTGTCCCCCCGCTTAAGCCAGTACATGTCCAGGCCCGTCTGAAGTTTGCTAGAGTGCATTTGGATGATCCAGAAGAGGATTGGGAGAATGTCATATGGTCAGATGAAACCAAAATATAACTTTTTGGTAAAAACTCAACTCGTCGTGTTTGGAGGACAAAGAATGCTGAGTTGCATCCAAAGAACACCATACCTACTGTGAAGCATGGGGGTGGAAACATCATGCTTTGGGGCTGTTTTTCTGCAAAGGGACCAGGACGATTGATCTGTGTAAAGGAAAGAATGAATGGGGCCATGTATCGTGAGATTTTGAGTGAAAACCTCCTTCCATCAGCAAGGGCATTGAAGATGAAACGTGGCTGGGTCTTTCAGCATGACAATGATCCCAAACACACCGCCCGGGCAACGAAGGAGTGGCTTCGTAAGAAGCATTTCAAGGTCCTGGAGTGGCCTAGCCAGTCTCCAGATCTCAACCCCATAGAAAATCTTTGGAGGGAGTTGAAAGTCCGTGTTGCCCAGCGACAGCCCCAAAACATCACTGCTCTAGAGGAGATCTGCATGGAGGAATGGGCCAGAATACCAGCAACAGTGTGTGAAAACCTTGTGAAGACTTACAGAAAACGTTTGACCTGTGTCATTGCCAACAAAGGGTATATAACAAAGTATTAAGAAACTTTTGTTATTGACCAAATACTTATTTTCCACCATAATCTGCAAATAAATTCATTAAAAATCCTACAATGTGATTTTCTGGATTTTTTTTCCTCATTTTGTCTGTCATAGTTGACGTGTAATTACAGGCCTCTCTCGTCTTTTTAAGTGGGAGAACTTGCACAATTGGTGGCTGACTAAATACATTTTTCCCCCCACTGTAGATAATAGAATAGACATTCCCATTTAAGTTGACATTTTACAGTGGGTGGACCGGCGGCATCTTTGTAGTAGCAATTTAAAGTAAAAATGTCAATTCAATTTAAATGTCAATGACGTCCCAGCTAAATTGCAGTGGTCTGAAGGAAGCTTCAAGTTCCTTGGCGTCCACATCACTAAGGACGTAACATGGTCCACACACACCCGCACAGTCGTGAAGGGGGCACGGTAACGCCTCTTCCCCATCAGGAGGCTGAAAATATTTGGCATGGGCCATCGGATTCTCGAAACGTTCTACAGCTGCACCTTCGAGAGCATTTTGACTGGCTGCATCACCGCTTGTAATGGCAAATGCACCACCCTCGACCGCAAAGCGCTACAGAGGGTGGTGCAGAGAGTCCAGTACATCGCTGGGGCGGAGCTCCCTGCCATCCAGGACCTCTATATCAGGCGGTGTCAGAGGAAGGCCCGAAGAATTGCCAAAGACTCCAGCCACTATAGACTGTTCACTCTGCTACCATCCTGCAAACAGGTACCGGAGCATCGGCTCTCGGACCAACAGGCTCCAAGACAGCTTCTACCCCCCAAGCCATAAGACTGATAAATAGTTCATTAAATGGTTACCTGGACTATCTGCACCGACCCTATCTTGCACTGACTCTATGCACATTCACAAGACTATACACTGAGTGTACAAAACATTAGGAACGCCTTCCTAATATTGAGTTGCACCCCCTTTAGCCCTCAGAACAACCTCAATTCGTCGGGGCATGGGCTCTATAAGGTGTCGAAAGCGTTCCACAGGGATGCTGGCCCATGTTGACTCCGATGCTTCCCACAGTTGTGTCAAGTTGGCTAGATGTCCTTTGGATGGTGGAACATTCTTGATACACACGGGAAACTGTTGAGCATGAAAAACCCAGCAGCGTTGCAGTTCTTGACACACTCATACCGTTGCGCCTGGAACCTACTACCATACCCCGTTCAAAGGCACTTACATCTTTTGTCTTGCCCAGTCACCCTCTGAATGGCACACATACACAATCCATGTCTCAATTGCCTCAAGGCTTAAAAATTATTCTTTAACCTGTCTCCTCCCCTTCATCTACACTGATTGAAGTGGATTTAACAAGTGACATAAATAAGGGATCATAGCTTTCACCTGGATTCATCTGGTCAGTGTCATGGAAAGAGTATGTTTTGTAAACTCATTGTACACTCTATATACACACACTCACTCACTCACTCAGACACACTACACTGACACTACATACACACACACGCACGCACGCATGCGCACACACACACACACACACACACACACACACACACACACACACACACACACATACACGCATATCGACACAACAAACATGTACATACATTATATATACAAAAGTATGTGGACACCCCTTCAAATTAGTGGATTCGGCTATTCTCAGCAACAGCCGTTGCTGACAGGTGTATAAAATCGAGCACACTGCCATGCAGTCTCCATAGACAAACATTGGCAGTAGAATGGCCTTACTGAAGAGCTCAGTGACTTTCAACGTGGCAGCATCATAGGATGCCACCTTTCCAACAAGTCAGTTTGTCACATTTCTGCCCTGCTAGAGCTGCCCCGGTCAACTGTAAGTGCTGTTATTGTGAAGTGGAAACGTCTAGGAGCAACAACTGTTCAGCCGCGAAGTGGTAGGCCACACAAGCTCACAGAACGGCACCACCGAGTGCTGAAGTGCGTAGCACGTAAAAATCGTCTGTCCTTGGCTGCAACACTCACTACTGCAACGTCAGCACAATAACTGTTCGTCGGGAGCTTCATGAAATGGGTTTCCATGGCCGAGCAGCCGCACACAAGCAAGCTTAAGATCACCATGCACAATGCCAAGCATCGGCTGGAGTGGTGTAAAGAGATCGCCGCCATTGGACTCTGGAGCAGTGGAAACGCGTTCTCTGGAGTGATGAATCACGCTTCACCATTTGGCAGTCTGACGAATATGGGTTTGGCGGATGCCAGGAGAACGCTACCTGCCCCAATGCATAGTGGCAACTGTAAAGTTTTGTGGAGGAGGAATAATGGTCTAGGGCTGTTTTTTTTTTTCATAAATAAAAAACATCTAGAAATTATACAATAATTCGACAACCTTGTTTGTAAGCTTTTAAATTATATTAACCTCAACTGTTTATATTTTCCAGTGATGAAGACATGGATGTCTCATGGTAGGGTGGGGTATGTAAAATGGGTCAACTTTGAGCACCTCTATCTCCTAAATGTGTTGGTATTCAGGTCCAAAAACTCACTTTTGGACCACTTCCACCATGGGTAATATGTATGGAAAGTTTGTTTCAAATCAAAAGGGGGTACGGTCAAAAAGCGATTCAAATCAAATGGAACGACCCTGTATCTATCTTCAGTTTGTGTAATTTCACTTTGACATTTCATTTGACATTTTTCGTATGCATTAGATTTGTAGATCAACTGAAACGATGGCTGAACATCTCACCCTAAAATTACTACAGTAAGTAAGAATGAGTGTGCCTTTGGAACCACCATGGAAACTCATAGGTATTAAGGGCACTTACTGTAAAGTGGGAACTAGCAGCATATAATTTCCTTGAGAAAAGCACTCCCCTTCCAAAGCATCTGTAGCTAGTGACCCATTGCCTGGGCACGAACTCTCTATCTGTGTCTTTTGGCCTTTGACGAGAGAGTAAGGCTTGTGGATGTTCACCTCATCCATCATTTAGGCAACGTTGGGAGGGGAGAGATTCAGACTGGGGCTGGGGTGGATGGAGGGAGGACGGAGGGAGGATGCGGAGATGATAACATGATGAATGAGGAAGTGTTCAGCTTCCTCAGAGCACAGTGTGATCTGTCTACAGGCAGTGTGTCTAAATGATGAGCTAGCCCGACCAGGTCCACTAACATAGTACCTGTAGGCTTAGCTTACACTGAATCATGCAGGTGGTGGTTATCATTATTGTTAGAGTTGTACATTCATGGTCCCTATCAGCAGGTTGGGCCGCTTGAAATACAATAGCAAATGATGAATGCTGTGTGAAATCCCTTAGCCATCTTAGAGAGAGAGACGGAGATAGCGTATTCTCATGAGTAGTGTAAGAATCATGTTAGATGCCTATAGGCTTTAGCTCAGAGGGCTAACAAGGTATTGAACCGTGCTGACAAACCGGTTTAAATTCCCAGTCGGTTCAATGTGCTCAATGTCTCTGCCTTGTCACAGTCCACCTCCCCTACCCATCTGTCTGGGGAGACCTGCTCCCCTAGCTTATCTAGTTTTCACTACTGAAGACTCAGCGGAGGTCTGTAAGAGATCTGTCTTGTGTACTGTAGACTCATCCATCTGTCTTGTGTACTGTAGACTCATCCATCTGTCTTGTGTACTGTAGACTCATCCATCTGTCTTGTGTACTGTAGACTCAACCATCTGTCTTGTGTACTGTAGAATCATCCATCTGTCTTGTGTACTGTAGAATCATCCATCTGTCTTGTGTACTGTAGACTCATCCATCTGTCTTGTGTACTGTAGACTCATCCATCTGTCTTGTGTACTGTAGACTCATCCATCTGTCTTGTGTACTGTAGACTCATCCATCTGTCTTGTGTACTGTAGACTCATCCATCTGTCTTGTGTACTGTAGACTCATCCATCTGTCTTGTGTACTGTAGACTCATCCATCTGTCTTGTGTACTGTAGACTCATCCATCTGTCTTGTGTACTGTAGACTCATCCATCTGTCTTGTGTACTGTAGACTCATCCATCTGTCTTGTGTACTGTAGACTCATCCATCTGTCTTGTGTACTGTAGACTCATCCATCTGTCTTGTGTACTGTAGACTCATTCATCTGTCTTGTGTACTGTAGACTCATCCATCTGTCTTGTGTACTGTAGACTCATCCATCTGTCTTGTGTACTGTAGACTCATCCATCTGTCTTGTGTACTGTAGACTCATCCATCTGTCTTGTGTACTGTAGACTCATCCATCTGTCTTGTGTACTGTGGACTCATCCATCTGTCTTGTGTACTGTAGACTCATCCATCTGTCTTGTGTACTGTAGACTCATCCATCTGTCTTGTGTACTGTAGACTCATCCATCTGTCTTGTGTACTGTAGACTCATCCATCTGTCTTGTGTACTGTAGACTCATCCATCTGTCTTGTGTACTGTAGACTCATCCATCTGTCTTGTGTACTGTAGACTCATCCATTTGTCTTGTGTACTGTAGACTCATCCATCTGTCTTGTGTACTGTAGACTCATCCATCTGTCTTGTGTACTGTAGACTCATCCATCTGTCTTGTGTACTGTAGACTCATCCATCTGTCTTGTGTACTGTAGACTCATCCATCTGTCTTGTGTACTGTAGACTCATCCATCTGTCTTGTGTACTGTAGACTCATCCATCTGTCTTGTGTACTGTGGACTCATCCATCCAAGAGAGAATAATTCCTGAACATAGAGTAGGAGCTGCTGTACAGTACAGAGAGATTCACCTTGGGTTAGCTAGTTGCGAGCACAGTCCCTTGGTGTTGCCTCGGCCTACATTAAGGCTGGCTGACTGGCAGGCAGGCAGGCTTGTGAAGCTGTAGGCTAGACACAAGACGCTGCCTAACTAGGGCTGGGCGATATATCAAATTAATTCCAAATGCCTGTATCAGAAGAATCAATTTTTGTTTGTGTTTTTCGTGTTTATGAGCATTTATGTCCGCTTGTTCTCATGTTGTCTTCTTGGTCTCGTCTCCTTTGCTCCTCTGTGCTGTGCACCTTCCCATTTACACCAGAGATCTGTTATGATGAGTTGTTCATGTCTCCGCCTTAACAATGGGAGTCGTTGTCCCAAAGGCGGGAAGGCAGACGACAAGCTTAGATCCAAAACAAGCCCATAGAAACGCATTGGGCTGATTTTGAACAGATTTGAGCAAGAGTGAAACCTCTCGCTTCGCCTCTCCCTCTATGGTTCACACACACACACACACACACACACACACACAGACACACACACACACACACACACACACACACACACACACACACACCCCTCCCCCTGTCACTCACAACAACAAAGATGAGAGATCACTTCTTCCTCTCTGACAAGCGGGTTCAACTCGCTATTTGCATTTGAGGTTTGGTCCAACAGAATCGGTCATATCGACACCGAAACACATCGAGACATTATTTTACTGTAATAGAGGAGAAGTTGAACTTTCTAACGATACCCATTTTATGTCTCAACTGCTCAAATTGCGTGCAGAGCAGACACTACTAAAACAGGAGTGTCAATGAACATTGATTCTGGAAAAAGAATGCTCAGTTTGTGGCGCGCAGCATGGTTGTACAATGTACTGCTAGCAGCATTTTAGACAAACACTGTTATACTAGCTGTCTAGTCTGTGTTTTATAAATGTGCAATAAGCATTAAACACAATTATATAAGGAATTGGAAACTCGTTCTCATTCTGAGAAATAAGGTCGGCCACTTGATTTCAACCTCTAAACAAAGTGGACAGGCTAGCATGCTGTTCATACATGGTTCTGGTTAAATGTGTAACAAAATTGCCATTTTCATAGACAGACTAGAAAGCCAGATCAGTGATTATTGCAAAAAAAAGCATGTTAAACTTGTTTTATAAAATATTTAAATTATTAGTGTGTCTTATGGTTGTGGAAGGGTTATATTTAGCCTAGGTATAATATATCACAAGCCCTGAATTCATTATATTATTGCTGACTGTTTGAAATGCAGTGTATTTTACTTTTTAATTGTACAACAAAGCTTATTTAGAGAAAACATGTAAAACATTTTAGACATTTGAATCAGGCTTTTAGGCCACATTGCCCAGCCATATGCTTAATACTGTAGGCTAGAGGGACTGGGTGCTTATGGGTACTGTAGGCTAGAGGGACTGGGTGCTTATGGGTACTGTAGGCTAGAGGGACTGGGTGCTTATGGGTACTGTAGGCTAGAGGGACTGGGTGCTTATGGGTACTGTAGACTAGAGGGACTGGGTGCTTATGGATACTGTAGGCTAGAGGGACTGGGTGCTTATGGGTACTGTAGGCTAGAGGGACTGGGTGCTTATGGGTACTGTAGGCTAGAGGGACTGGGTGCTTATGGGTACTGTAGGCTAGAGGGACTGGGTGCTTATGGGTACTGTAGGCTAGAGGGACTGGGTGCTTATGGGTACTGTAGGCTAGAGGGACTGGGTGCTTATGGATACTGTAGGCTAGAGGGACTGGGTGCTTATGGGTACTGTAGGCTAGAGGGACTGGGTGCTTATGGGTACTGTAGGCTAGAGGGACTGGGTGCTTATGGATACTGTAGGCTAGAGGGACTGGGTGCTTATGGGTACTGTAGGCTAGAGGGACTGGGTGCATATGGATACTGTAGGCTAGAGGGACTGGGTGCTTATGGGTACTGTAGGCTAGAGGGACTGGGTGCTTATGGGTACTGTAGGCTAGAGGGACTGGGTGCTTATGGGTACTGTAGGCTAGAGGGACTGGGTGCTTATGGATACTGTAGGCTAGAGGGACTGGGTGCTTATGGGTACTGTAGGCTAGAGGGACTGGGTGCTTATGGATACTGTAGGCTAGAGGGACTGGGTGCTTATGGATACTGTAGGCTAGAGGGACTGGGTGCTTATGGGTACTGTAGGCTAGAGGGACTGGGTGCTTATGGGTACTGTAGGCTAGAGGGACTGGGTGCTTATGGATACTGTAGGCTAGAGGGACTGGGTGCTTATGGGTACTGTAGGCTAGAGGGACTGGGTGCTTATGGATACTGTAGGTTAGAGGGACTGGGTGCTTATGGGTACTGTAGGCTAGAGGGACTGGGTGCTTATGGGTACTGTAGGCTAGAGGGACTGGGTGCTTATGGGTACTGTAGGCTAGAGGGACTGGGTGCTTATGGATACTGTAGGCTAGAGGGACTGGGTGCTTATGGATACTGTAGGCTAGAGGGACTGGGTGCTTATGGGTACTGTAGGCTAGAGGGACTGGGTGCTTATGGATACTGTAGGCTAGAGGGACTGGGTGCTTATGGATACTGTAGGCTAGAGGGACTGGGTGCTTATGGGTACTGTAGGCTAGAGGGACTGGGTGCTTATGGGTACTGTAGGCTAGAGGGACTGGGTGCTTATGGATACTGTAGGCTAGAGGGACTGGGTGCTTATGGATACTGTAGGCTAGAGGGACTGGGTGCTTATGGATACTGTAGGCTAGAGGGACTGGGTGCTTATGGGTACTGTAGGCTAGAGGGACTGGGTGCTTATGGATACTGTAGGCTAGAGGGACTGGGTGCTTATGGATACTGTAGGCTAGAGGGACTGGGTGCTTATGGATGCCAGTTTAGTGCAGGGGAAAGTAGGCCAGCTGTACAGTCCAAAATACAACAGCGTGGAGACATCCTGGCAAAAGGAAATGGGAAAAATGATACAATGGTGGGTAATTGGTGAGCAATTATAGGTTGCAGTCAATCCATTGCTTCTAGATTATGAGACTGTAGTGTTTTAAAAACAACTGATGGAGACTGCAATGTGAGTGAAGTAAAGGTATTTACATGGTAGCTACATAAGTGGGTATTGGTCAACTACAGTGTAAACACAGATTATACCAATAAAACATCGTCTATACCTGTGCAGTTTGTGTAACTAACTACATGACGGCAATTTCAATATGAAATGTGCCAAAACCTCCTCACACCAACAGTTACCTGAACTGTACGTTTATTTGCAAATCCTTGAAACTATGCAGACCACTTACATGTTAGTCATTTAGCAGACGCTCTTATCCAGAGCCACTTACAGGCGCCTTGCTCAACGGCACATCAAAAGATTTGTTCACCTAGTCAGCTCAGGGATTCGAACCAGCGACTTTTCGGTTACTGCCCCAACGCTTTTAAACGCTAGGCTATCTGCCACATTCAAAATTCAAATTCGCATTTTTCAACGCTCCTGCGCCCAGCCTCACCCAGAGGTCGGAGCCTGACTGAAGATCCCGTATGTACTCATTATAGATAGATGCTGAAAACATCTAAAAAGGTCAGCAAAAGATATGTCATTACTTAGTCTGTACCAGTTTGGTAATTCAGTGGATTAGTGATTAAGCTTTACCAATTAAAAGCACGTTGCAATTATTGGTGTCAAAATCTGTATCATCATAATGTTATAATGTAAAAAAATAAATATATATATACAAATCATTTTTTTCATTAGTTGAATTAATATAACATGTACTGGTATGCTTAATGCAAATGGCTCCCTTCATTCGGCTGTATTCTGAGGGGCATTTACCTCTAAAACAACCTCCTTGTACTGGAAACAGTCCAAGCTCTTAACATGGTGCATTTTAATCTACTGGATTAATTTGTTTTGGAATGGAGTAAAGCAAAATTGGAATTACAAGCGTTCCTGGAGGTAGGGGGCTGTCACCAATCACGGTACCACTCACCATGACGACCAACATATCAGCATGGGCACCCCCATAAGGAAACACCAACAGTGCAAATAACTATGAATATTAATTTGTAATTATCTTTTATGATCCCACACATAATCCTAGCTATTGGCCATGGACCTGTAAACTGCTGGCAAAGCATCCCTGGATAATAGAACCAACAACCAATCTTCTTTAACAAAGGTGTGATGTTGCAGCCACACTATCATTGGGATTCTGCTACTCTGGCACTTTATCTCCACAGCCTTGAATAACAATGTAGTGACTAAAGCCACCAGCAAGGTCAAGGCTTCTTTGCATAATAAACGCCAGCGTCTCCACGAACACGGAACACCACCTCTGCCTTGACGAAGCGGTTGCACCTCTGTTGCTACATTGAGTACCCCGCATAGCGTGCCAGGGATAGTTGAGCTTCAGCACCTAGGTCCGGTTACTGTATTGAAGTACAGGTCTTGTAACAGCTTGCCATACAGGTGAAGAGAAGGCTACAGTAATACGATGTTCTCTGCTACACTATGACAGATACTTCTCAGGCTTTCTGCAGGGAGTAGGAGGAAGTTGCCTTTTGGAACCTTTCTAATGGTAAGGTCAGGAATGGGGGAAGGTACGCTGATCCTGGAGGATAGAGAGGTGGACCAGTATCAAGAAGGTTGCTGGTTAAAGCCCTGGGCCGGGTAACACAACAATGGGAATGGAACTGAACTGGCAGCTGGAAGGCTGCTGGTCTCTGATCTCATCTACTATCTCCTGCCGTTGTGCCCTTGAGCAAGGCACTTCCAACCCCACAACTGCTCCTCATACAGGAGCGCTGCACTAATGCCGAACCTGTGTTTCTCACCGTGTGTGTATATGTGTGTGTGTATATCTGGGGGTGTTGGGAAAGGCAGAAGACACATTCTAACCAATGGACAACAAAGTTCTATTCTATCAGTCCCCAAGAGGCAGAAAGACAGGGGGACAGAGCGACAAAGGACCTAAGCTTTGCCAGTCAAAGTTGCTAAGACGGGAAACAGGAAGCAGAGTCTGCACCTAAATGTATATGTTTCATCGAAGTGTACATAATTACCTTGTTTTGAGGAGGCGAGGCAGTCTAACATAGGGATTTTATGAATAATCATCCGTGATACCTGCTTGATATAAGCTATAATCATTAGTTTATATTTCATAGACTCATCATCAATACCAGAGAGCTGATGCTGCAGCTGATTGGATCTTGGATCTCTCGTGTACGTTTGTCGAGCTGATGAACACGCTCAGTAGCACAACACTCAGTGGAACGAGGTCCCTGGTGAATCCATTCATTAAGGAGAGGGTGCCAACCCCTCCAATCCATTCAAATTTGATTTGGCAAAAAGCGCCTTCGTATGCCAAAGCCATGAGCCGGAGAGGGTGCCAGTTGAGGGGGAGTTGATTGAGGCACGTGCTCAGAAACCTAAAGGAACCAGCCAGGTTGACAGGATACTTACGAAACCTAAAGGAACCAGCCTGATAGACAGGATTCTTATGAAACCTAAAAGGAACCAGCCAGGTGGACAGGATTCTTATGAATCCTAAAGGAAGCAGCCAGATAGACAGGATTCTTATGAAACCTAAAGGAACCAGCCAGGTCGATAGGATTCTTATGAAACCTAAAAGGAAGCAGCCAGGTCAACAGGATTCATATGAAACCTAAAGGAACCGTAAAGATAGACAGGATTCTTATGAAACCTAAAGAAACCCGCTAGATAGACAGGATTCTTAGGAACACTAAAGGAACCAGCCAGATGGACAGGATTCTCATGAAACCTAAAGGAACCAGCCAGGTTGACAGGATTCTTATGAAACCTAAAGGAACCGAACCATTAAGGTAGACAGGATTCTTATGAAACGTATTGGAACCAACCAGGTAGACAGGATTCTTCTAAAACCTAAAGGAACCAACCAGGTAGACAGGATTCTTATGAAACCTAAAGGAACCAGCCAGGTTGACAGGATTATTATGAAACCTAAAGGAACCAGCCAGATAGACAGGATTATTATGAACACTAAAGGAACCGAACCAGTAAGGTAGACAGGATTCTTCTGAAACCTAAAGGAACCAGGCATGTAGACAGGATTCTTATGAAACCTAAAGGAACCAGACAGATAGCCAGGATTCTTATGAAACCTAAAGGAAACAGCCAGATAGACTGAATTCTTACGAAACCTAAGGAACCAGCCAGGTCGACACGATTCTTATGAAACCTAAAAGGAACCAGCCAGGTCGACAGGATTTCTATGAAACCTAAAGGATTATTTGAAAAATATGTTATCCCAGGCTCTGTGAATTACATCACGTTTTAACCCAGTGACAGGCCCAATCAGGTACCTGTTACGGAGAGGAACGAAGAGGGTGGAAGCAGTGGTCTGCCTGTGATACATGGTGAACATGATACTGTGTCTTGAGGCAGCTAACAGTATGGTAATAATACCACAAGAGAAGATGCTGCCCTACATGTACAGGCTCTCTGTGGGCTATATGTAGACAATAGCTAGATACACTATATATACAGAAGTACGTGGATATCCTTTCAAATTAGTGGACTCGGCTATTTCGGCCACACGTGTTGCTGACAGCCATGCAATCTCCAGAGACAAACATTTGCAGTAGAATAGCCTTACTGAAGAGCTCAGTGACTTTCAACGTGGCACCGTCATAGGATTCCACCTTTCCAACAAGTCTGTTTGTCACATTTCTGCCCTGCTAGAGCTTCCCCGGTCAACTGTAAGTGCTGTTATTGTGAAGTGGAAACGTCTAGGAGCAACAACGGCTCAGCCGCGAAGTGGTAGGCCACACAAGCTCACAGAACGGGACCGCCGAGTGCTGAAGCGCGTAGCGGGTAAAACTTGTCCGTCCTCACTTACAACACACACTACTGAGTTCCAAACTTCCTCTGGAAGCAAGGTCAGCACAATAACTGTTTGTTGGGAGCTTCATGAAATGGGTTTCCATGGCCGAGCAGCCGACTTTGAGCCAGGCCTAATCGCCCAACATCAGTGCCCGACCTCACTAATGCTCTTGTGGCTGAATGGAAGCAAGTCCCCGCAGTAATGTTCCGACATCTAGTGGAAAGCCTTCCCAGAAGAGTGGAGGCTGTTATAGCAGCAAAGGGGGGATCAACCCCATATTAATGCCCATGATTTGGGAATGAGATGTTTGACGAGCAGGTGTCCACATACTTTTGGTCATGTAGTGTATTCATGACATTGAGTTATTTACTGATGAGTAAATAACCAGTATGTAGAGCATTGCGTTTGTCTTGTTCTTTGGGTTGTATTCAAACCACCTCAGATTACTCAAGTGAAGAGAAAACATGGTTTAAAAAAGAAAACAGACAAAGCAACACCTCACGGCACAACGCCTCTCCCCTATTTGACCTAGATATGTTGTGTAATTGTTTTGAAATGTAGTCGATGTGTGACGTTTAAAATGTATGTAGTTCTGTCCTTCAGCTGTTCTCGTCTATTGATGCTCTGTTTTGTCATGTTTCATGTTCTGTGTGGACCCCAGGAAGAGTAGCTGCTGCTATCGCAACAGCTAATGGGGATCCTAATACAATACCAAATACCAATACCAGGGTCATGCCTTTCGGACTTACAAATGCACCTGCTACCTTCCAGAGACTCTTGACGCATGTCTTGAAGAGTTGTCTGGGAGACTGTTGTAGAATGTACCTGGATTATATTATTTATTCAAAAGGATATTGAGAGTCACTTCAGGGACACCCAGAGAGAGTTTGGTTGTCTCCCGGATGCTGGATTGACACAGAAACTCAAAAACCACTTATGTCTCCCAGAAACTTCAGTTTCTCTGGTATGTGGTGAGCAAGGATGACATGGGAGCAGACCACTACAAGACTAAAGCAATCCAAAACTATTCTATGCCAGAAACACTCAAGGAAGAATAATTTTTTTTTGTGTCCAGCAGGGTGGTGCCACCCGTAGGTGCTCAACCTTTCCATAATTAAAACTTTTCAAGTGACTTCATGAGAGTTCATGAGGCGCCTCTATATACTGTACAATGTCAGCGCTCCACAACCATTTTGAGAAACGTTGACTCCTCTCAAAACAGTGAAACCCACATCCTGTCCTCTCTTTGAATGAGGATCTGCCCAGGCACTGGAGCCCTCCAGAAATGGACAGTAGTAAAAAGAGAGGGTCTGCCCAGGAACTGAGAGCCACAGTGGTAATGAACTCCCCGTATTTGAACTGAGAGCCACAGTGGTAATGAACTCCCCGTATTTGAACTGAGAGCCACAGTGGTAATGAACTCCCCGTATTTGAACTGAGAGCCACAGTGGTAATGAACTCCCCGTATTTGAACTGAGAGCCACAGTGGTAATGAACTCCCCGTATTTGAACTGAGAGCCACAGTGGTAATGAACTCCCCGTATTTGAACTGAGAGCCACAGTGGTAATGAACTCCCCGTATTTGAACTGAGAGCCACAGTGGTAATGAACTCCCCGTATTTGAACTGAGAGCCACAGTGGTAATGAACTCCCCGTATTTGAACTGAGAGCCACAGTGGTAATGAACTCCCCGTATTTGAACTGAGAGCCACAGTGGTAATGAACTCCCCGTATTTGAACTGAGAGCCACAGTGGTAATGAACTCCCCGTATTTGAACTGAGAGCCACAGTGGTAATGAACTCCCCGTATTTGAACTGAGAGCCACAGTGGTAATGAACTCCCCGTATTTGAACTGAGAGCCACAGTGGTAATGAACTCCCCGTATTTGAACTGAGAGCCACAGTGGTAATGAACTCCCCGTATTTGAACTGAGAGCCACAGTGGTAATGAACTCCCCGTATTTGAACTGAGAGCCACAGTGGTAATGAACTCCCCGTATTTGAACTGAGAGCCACAGTGGTAATGAACTCCCCGTATTTGAACTGAGAGCCACAGTGGTAATGAACTCCCCGTATTTGAACTGAGAGCCACAGTGGTAATGAACTCCCCGTATTTGAACTGAGAGCCACAGTGGTAATGAACTCCCCGTATTTGAACTGAGAGCCACAGTGGTAATGAACTCCCCGTATTTGAACTGAGAGCCAAAGTGGTAATGAACTCCCCGTATTTGAACTGAGAGCCACAGTGGTAATGAACTTGCCGTGTTTGAACTGAGCTGCTCTGGAACCTCCTCCAAAGACTCCCAAATTCAAACTGACCATCTGAAGATATACCACAGTCAGATAGATCTAACAAGAGTCACGTCGATGGATTTGATATGAGTGCTTGCATGTTTCAGTCATATTTGTGGATAAAGCTTTCAAGTAGCCTCACATCAATTGCACAAGGAGAGTATAGCGGCTGCTATAGCCGATCGTAGCAGTACTACCCACACATGCCAGAAATGGTTCAAATTGAGCGAGGATAGCTGCTTTTTCAATGACTGACGGACTGGCAGGAGTGTTAGAGGCAGGCTACAGTAATTACGGGTCTGCTGTGCAGTAATGGTCTCCATTTCACCTAGCATGGTCAAACCACTTTGGTCTGTAGACGCTTACAATGTCTCTAATGCTTTCTGAAACCTACTAAAAACATTGCTCCTGATCAACTACTAGGGTGGTGACAATATCTTTCACATGCGAAATATAGGCCTGCCATTTGGGCCAACAGGATCTTTAATGACGCTGGCCACCATTGTTTTCACATGGGAAATATAGGCCTGCCATTTGGGCCAACAGGATCTTTAATGACGCTGGCCACCATTGTTTTCACATGGGAAATATGGGCCTGCCATTTGGGCCAACAGGATCTTTAATGACGCTGGCTACCAAATATAGGCCTGCCATTTGGGCCAACAGGATCTTTAATGACGCTGGCCACCATTGTTTTCACATGGGAAATATAGGCCTGCCATTT
This sequence comes from Coregonus lavaretus, assembly GCF_964263955.1. Classification (NCBI taxonomy): domain Eukaryota; kingdom Metazoa; phylum Chordata; class Actinopteri; order Salmoniformes; family Salmonidae; genus Coregonus; species Coregonus lavaretus. The sequence goes on from NW_028157256.1 coordinate 168,510, forward strand.
GGGCCAACAGGATCTTTAATGACGCTGGCCACCATTGTTTTCACATGGGAAATATAGGCCTGCCATTTGGGCCAACAGGATCTTTAATGACGCTGGCCACCATTGTTTTCACATGGGAAATATAGGCCTGCCATTTGGGCCAACAGGATCTTTAATGACGCTGGCCACCATTGTTTTCACATGGGAAATATAGGCCTGCCATTTGGGCCAACAGGATCTTTAATGACGCTGGCTACCAAATATAGGCCTGCCATTTGGGCCAACAGGATCTTTAATGACGCTGGCCACCATTGAGGCTACGTTTATTTGGTTTGACCATGAGTCCATGACTACATAGACAAACTAAAATAGTCTTCCTTACCAGCATACTGAATGTAAAATAAATCATGAATAATGAACATACCCTAATCAACTGGAAATGCTATCTACAGTTTTTTAAACGTTTTTTATTTTTTTTACAATTAGTCACCGAAATACTCACGCCAGTGTAGGATTCACACAATCAACAATAATTTTTTTATGACCACTTGCTACCAAACCTGATTGATTCCTACCTCCACTCATTCATCATTGAAAACTCTGGGCATTGAAAAGCCTCAACTAAACATTTCACGTTCACCATGGCAACAGACAACATATTTGCGTTGTAGCTGGAAGTTGCGATCTGCTTTATTTGAATGAGTGAGACAACTCTGGAGTAGACGTGCAATTGGACAAGTGTCTTCCCAGTCTCAAAAGAGTATTTAGTATATCTCCCTTCTCTGAACAGTGACATATGAAGAAATAACGTAACTTACTGATACATAATTCAGCCTGAAGTGTGTGTGTGTGTGTGTGTGTGTGTGTGTGGGTGTGTGTGTGTGTGGGTGTGGGTGGGTGTGTGTGTGTGTGTGTGTGTGTGGGTGTGTGTGTGTGTGTGTGTGTGTGTGTGTGTGTGTGTGTATGTGTGTGTGTGTGTGTGTGTGTGTGTGTGTGTGTGTCTGTGTGTTTGATCGTCGTAACATTAATTTATATCACCATTTGGCCTGTCAGGATGCTTTTACTGAACCTAAAAATCATAAACACATTTACCTCATAATCAATACTTCCAAAAATATGACACAGCAATGAGTGCTCCTTCTCCCCTGAGATCTGGATGCCAAACACTTCCACAGACTTGCCCATAATTCACCGGCTGAGCGACACCACTGAGGCTCTTTGGCTGTCATGCATCTCGCACTAGATTTATTAGGCACAGCCAATTAACCTTTCCTGCATTGCTTATCAACTGATCCAATGCATAATTAGTAATAAAGCGAGTCATCAAGGGACTAGTAATGGTTTCAGATTGGGAAATCAGCTATGTGCTATTTTGAAAAATAAAAGGTCGTAAAAGTCTCGCCATACGTGACATTTGATTAACAAATTGTTAGTTGATGATGAACAAATTATGTAACTAAATATACTTTTTTTTTTAACATAGGGAGGGACGTGTTTTGGCCCCAATGTAGTGGCAAATTGGTTTTGGTCCCAATGTAGTGGCAAATTGGTTTTGGCCCCAATTTAGTGGCAAATTAGTTTTGGTCCCAATGTAGTGGCAAATTGGTTTTGGTCCCAATGTAGTGGCAAATTGGTTTTGGCCCCAATGTAGTGGCAAATTGGTTTTGGTCCCAATGTAGTGGCAAATTGGTTTTGGCCCCAATGTAGTGGCAAATTAGTTTTGGTCCCAATGTAGTGGCAAATTAGTTTTGGTCCCAATGTAGTGGCAAATTGGTTTTGGTCCCAATGTAGTGGCAAATTGGTTTTGGCCCCGATGTAGTGGTAAATTGATTTTGGCCCCAATGTAGTGGCAAATTGGTTTTGGTCCCAATGTAGTGGCAAATTGGTTTTGGTCCCAATGTAGTGGCAAATTAGTTTTGGCCCCAATGTAGTGGCAAATTGGTTTTGGTCCCAATGTAGTGGCAAATTGGTTTTGGTCCCAATGTAGTGGTAAATTGGTTTTGGTCCCAATGTAGTGGCAAATTGGTTTTGGTCCCAATGTAGTGGCAAATTGGTTTTGGCCCCAATGTAGTGGCAAACTGGTTTTGGCCCCGATGTAGTGGTAAATTGATTTTGGCCCCAATGTAGTGGCAAATTAGTTTTGGTCCCAATGTAGTGGTAAATTGGTTTTGGTCCCAATGTAGTGGCAAATTGGTTTTGGTCCCAATGTAGTGGCAAATTGGTTTTGGCCCCAATGTAGTGGCAAATTGGTTTTGGTCCCAATGTAGTGGCAAATTGGTTTTGGTCCCAATGTAGTGGCAAATTGGTTTTGGCCCCAATGTAGTGGCAAATTAGTTTTGGTCCCAATGTAGTGGCAAATTAGTTTTGGTCCCAATGTAGTGGCAAATTGGTTTTGGTCCCAATGTAGTGGCAAATTGGTTTTGGCCCCAATGTAGTGGCAAATTAGTTTTGGTCCCAATGTAGTGGCAAATTGGGTTTGGTCCCAATGTAGTGGCAAATTGGTTTTGACCCCAATGTAGTGGCAAATTAGTTTTGTTCCCAATGTAGTGGCAAATTGGTTTTGGCCCCAATGTAGTGGCAAATTGGTTTTGGTCCCAATGTAGTGGCAAATTGGTTTTGGCCCCAATGTAGTGGCAAATTGGTTTTGGACCCAATGTAGTGGCAAATTGGTTTTGGTCCCAATGTAGTGGCAAATTGGTTTTGGCCCCAATGTAGTGGCAAATTAGTTTTGGTCCCAATGTAGTGGCAAATTGGTTTTGGTCCCAATGTAGTGGCAAATTGGTTTTGGTCCCAATGTAGTGGCAAATTGGTTTTGGCCCCAATGTAGTGGCAAATTGGTTTTGGCCCCAATGTAGTGGCAAATTAGTTTTGGCCCCAATGTAGTGGGAAATTAGATTTGTTCCCAATGTAGTGGCAAATTGGTTTTGGCCCCAATGTAGTGGCAAATTGGTTTTGGTCCCAATGTAGTGGCAAATTGGTTTTGGCCCCAATGTAGTGGCAAATTGGTTTTGGACCCAATGTAGTGGCAAATTGGTTTTGGCCCCAATGTAGTGGCAAATTGGTTTTGGGCCCCAATGTAGTGGCAAACTGGTTTTGGCCCCAATGTAGTGGCAAATTAGTTTTGGTCCCAATGTAGTGGCAAATTGGTTTTGGCCCCAATGTAGTGGCAAATTGGTTTTGGGCCCCAATGTAGTGGTAAATTGGTTTTGGCCCCAATGTAGTGGCAAATTGGTTTTGGCCCCAATGTAGTGGCAAATTGGTTTTGGTCATTCCTAGACTGGGGGTTACAACTCCAACAAACCCATACTGCAGTACTTATGTAGTAACATATTTGTTTCTTCTTGCAAAACAAAATCATTGAGGCATACTTTTAAAATGTCCTGTTTTCAGAACAAGATAAGTGTGTTGGCACAGTAATTGTGATACAGCACAGTAAGGAGTGAATTTGTCCTCAAACAGTGTCATGCACCGGGCCAAGCCTTGGCGATAGAGCAGGAAAACTATGCTGCTCCAAATCTCCAGTTCACTCTCCATGCATTACAACCTGGGTGTTCTTACAACGCTTTGTAGAGGTTGTAGAGGTGTGTGTGTACCCCCCCTTCTTTTACGCTGCTGCTACTCTCTGTTTACTATCTATGCATAGTCACTTTAACTCTACCTACATGTTCATAAAACCTCAATTACCTCGACTAACCGGTGCCCCCGCACATTGACTCTGTACCGGTACCCCCTGTATATAGCCTGTATATTGACTCTGTACCGGTACCCCCTGTATATAGCCTGTATATTGACTCTGTACCGGTACCCCCTGTATATAGCCTGTATATTGACTGTACCGGTACCCCCTGTATATAGCCTGTATATTGACTCTGTACCGGTACCCCCTGTATATAGCCTGTATATTGACTCTGTACCGGTACCCCCTGTATATAGCCTGTATATTGACTCTGTACTGGTACCCCCTGTATATAGCCTGTATATTGACTCTGTACCGGTACCCCCTGTATATAGCCTGTATATTGACTCTGTACCGGTACCCCCTGTATATAGCCTGTATATTGACTCTGTACCGGTACCCCCTGTATATAGCCTGTATATTGACTCTGTACCGGTACCCCCCTGTATATAGCCTGTATATTGACTCTGTACCGGTACCCCCTGTATATAGCCTGTATATTGACTCTGTACCGGTACCCCCTGTATACAGCCTGTATATTGACTCTGTACCGGTACCCCCTGTATATAGCCTGTATATAGACTCTGTACCGGTACCCCCTGTATACAGCCTGTATATTGACTCTGTACCGGTACCCCCTGTATATAGCCTGTATATTGACTCTGTACCTGTACCCCCTGTATATAGCCTGTATATTGACTCTGTACCGGTACCCCCTGTATATAGCCTGTATATTGACTCTGTACCGGTACCCCCTGTATATAGCCTGTATATTGACTCTGTACCGGTACCCCCTGTATATAGCCTGTATATTGACTCTGTACCGGTACCCCCTGTATATAGCCTGTATATTGACTCTGTACCGGTACCCCCTGTATATAGCCTGTATATTGACTCTGTACCGGTACCCCCTGTATATAGCCTGTATATTGACTCTGTACTGGTACCCCCTGTATATAGCCTCGCTACTGTTATTTTTACTGTTATTTTACTGCTTTTATATTATACTTATCTATTGTTTACTTAACACTTATTTCTCTAAAAACTGCATTGTGAGTAAGCATTTCACTGTAAGGTCTACACCTGTTGTATTCGGCGCATGTGACAAAGAACATTTGATTTGATTTGAGTTTTCTAGTTCTCCCTCATGAAATAGCAATGAGGTGTGGTGTTGTAAAAAGAGTCTAACTAGATTTGCTGCTCCTTCAACCTACAGTACACACAGCAGACAGAATCTCAGAGTGACTGAAAGGGGCAATTTTCGATTGCTACGTCAATTGTTATTGGGATTCTTGAAGAACATAACTTATAAATGCCTCATGAGCTTAGATCAACTGTCTTACCCATCAGAACCCAAAATATAAGCTTGTTTTGCTCTGTTTGTAAACAAACACTATAAAACCTCCCAAAATCGTTAAAACTATCATTTTGATATCATGGATAGTCCTTGAATCCATAGCTCTGTCTATTAATTTGAAAGTGGTTATATTTCTCCAGCCCCATCCCTCACCTTTTTAACAAATAAGGGGTGCTCACTTATTTATTGTTTCAACGGCAGATTGCCCTTTAACGTTGAGCATGCTCACAGTGTTCACAGGATAATGCAGTCTGACGTGACACCAGAAAACACCAGGCGCACGACACCGCAATTGAGTGTCAAGATGAATATTTTCTCTAACTAAATCCCAGAGGACAGTCAGAGGGGCCTATATGAGGAATGAGAAATTAGAGAAAAGACTGAGGAAAATCGTTTCATCTCCATTCTAATTCTGTCTCTACAGTAGCTACACCATACCCTTCTATACAGTAGATACACCATACCCTTCTATACAGTAGATACACCATACCATTCTCTACAGTAGATACACCATACCCTTCTATACAGTAGATACACCATACCCTTCTCCACAGTAGCTACACCATACCCTTCTATGATAGTAGATACACCATACCATTCTCTACAGTAGCTACACCATACCCTTCTATGATAGTAGATACGACATACCCTTCTCCACAGTAGATACACCATACCCTTTTCCACAGTAGATTCACCATACCCTTCTATACAGTAGATACACCATACCCTTCTATGATAGTAGATACACCATACCCTTCTATACAGTAGATACACCATACCCTTCTATACAGTAGATACACCATACCCTTCTATACAGTAGATTCACCATACCCTTTTCCACAGTAGATTCACCATACCCTTCTATGATAGTAGATACACCATAGTAGATACACCATACCCTTCTCCACAGTAGATACACCATACCCTTCTCTACAGTAGATTCACCATACCCTTTTCCACAGTAGATTCACCATACCCTTCTATGATAGTAGATACACCATAGTAGATACACCATACCCTTCTATGACAGTAGATGCACCACACCCTTCTATACAGTAGATACACCATACCCTTCTCTACAGTAGATACACCATACCCTTCTATGATAGTAGATACACCATACCCTTCTATGATAGTAGATACGCCATACCCTTCTCCACAGTAGATACACCATACCCTTTTCCACAGTAGATTCACCATACCCTTCTATGATAGTAGATACACCATAGTAGATACACCATACCCTTCTATGACAGTAGATGCACCACACCCTTCTATACAGTAGATACACCATACCCTTCTCTACAGTAGATACACCATACCCTTCTATGATAGTAGATACACCATAGTAGATACACCATACCCTTCTATGACAGTAGATGCACCACACCCTTCTATACAGTAGATACACCATACCCTTCTCTACAGTAGATACACCATACCCTTCTATGATAGTAGATACACCATAGTAGATACGCCATACCATTCTCTACAGTATATACACCATACCCTTCTATACAGTATATACACCATACCCTTCTATGACAGTAGATACACCATACCATTCTCTACAGTAGATACACCATACCCTTCTATACAATAGGTACACCATACCCTTCTAAGACAAGACTATGACAAGACTATGACAGACTATAACAGACTATGACAGACTATGCCATTGGGGCCACTAAGAGACACACTAAACAAATCAACAGACAACATCCATGCTGAATAGGAATGGCCAACACAGCAGGCTGTCCTGAAGCAACACAAGGTTCCCTCTGGCTAGCAGTCTCCTCTGGCCAGCAGTGTCCTCTGGCCAGCAGTCTCCTCTGGCCAGCAGTCTCTTCTGGCCAGCAGTCTCCTCTGGCCAGCAGTCTCAGATATCCCAGACCTTGGAGCAATGTAAGCTAGGCAACAGCTGGAGCATTGGTACATCGCCGGAAGCAACCAGTCTGTCTAAAGAGACAATAGGGGCAGAGGCAGAAGGATCTGCTAATCCTCTGATGTCCAGAGCAGTCTGCTCACCATTAGCCAAGGGATAGTCTATGCCACGTGTCAAACTCAAGGCCCATTCAATCCGGCCCGCGGGTGGCTTGGGTAGTTTCTTTTATTCATTATTTTTCCCCTCGGGAAAATTGTGTATAAATGATAATACCTATATTTATAGTCTCTTCACTCTGTCCAGCTTGCTAACATCGAAACGAAAGCTAGACAGTCAGGGAAGCTTTGGGAACACTTTTATTTGATGTTTGTGCAAAATTTGACGGTGAGGAATTATAACATTTTAAAATGCATCCCACCGGACCTCGGGGAAGAACGAATGTGCTCCTGTGGAGAACTTTTGTTTGACACTCCTGGTCTACGCAGACATCTCATCAAAAGAGGGCTTGATTATCTTTGTTGCCATGCCGGTACGCACCCCGCTAGAGGCTATACTTCTTACTCTGCATATTCATGTGGTTAGTGCATTTATCCCCGCCTTTCTCTTTTGTCTATGAGAAGGATGGAGGCGGATGGCACTGGGGAACAGCTGGCAGAGAAAGTACTTTTCTGTAAAAGGTGAAGTATCTTATATCACTTGTATTTGCTTCCCTGTGCTCTTAGGTCTGAGAGAACAATGCTTCACGGCGATTGCCAAAGAAAACTTGTTTGTTGTTGTTTGTCAGCGAAACCATTATCCTAAAATCATTAAGTATTCATATTGTTCCTGTGCTTGGTAATTTTGCCAAGTGTGATTAATATTTGGTTTGGTTTAGTTCCATCACAGACTTCAAACTGGCTGATAAATGTTTAATGTGTGTTGCTGATAATTGCAGAGTGAGATAATATTTGGTTGGCTGTATAGCTCAGGACCCTAAGCAGGAAGAAAACACACCATGGTCAGTTTGGTAGAAAGAAATGCACATGAATGACAACTTAAAGTCAAACCCAATTAGCTAAGTTCACGTTCAGTTCTTTGAACACAACTCTTGCAAAGCATTAAACCCGAGGCTATCTCCTGTGGGTGAATCACAAAGTACTAAACCTGAGGCTCCCCCCCCCCCCCCCCTCCCCCTCCTGTCGGTGATCCACAATGTATTCAGCTCCTGTTCAGAGATAGACCAAGACGGGAAAAACAATACAACCTTTTCCATGTTCTAGCAATATACTGTATCACTCAAACTCTGTTCATGGTCCTTCAAGACGGAGATGCTCTTGCAGTGGACATGTAAACAGGAGCTCTAATTCCAATTACTCATGGATGTAGGCCACAGTTCAATGTTTCAATGTGATACGTGTTTGAGACAATGTATAGATATAAAAAAAACATTTCTGAAAAGAGGATTGCTAACAAAACCATTTGTGTAATACATTGTCAAAACAGGATTTTCTTCACAATTTTCCAGCAGTGCCTTGCCCATCACAATCTGTATTTCTTACAGCATTAGCATAGCAACACAGAGGGGATCTTCTGGATCCAGTGGTATATTTGACTACGCTATTAAGTTAACAACACAAGCCTATTTTCAGCACACACCGCAGACTAGACGAGGGAAGTCAGTCAGGCTTACGGAGGAGCATCCTGTAAGAACTCCCCGCTGATGTGTGATGAAGAACTGGGATGAGAGCGGGAGAGTGGCGGCGCGCTCAGAGATGGGATCCACAGGCACCGTCTGATGTTACTGGAGACCGCGCGGCACACGCTAGCCAGGGTGGAATTCCATGATGGAAATGAAAGGAAGCAGTGTTGGCAGGAGCGCTGGGACTTCCATTTGCCACTACACAGGGGAGTGTCCTCAGGAGACGACTGGCTGTGAGGTTGACTGACAGTCAGCCCTATAGGTTGGGCGCACGTGTAATGTTTCATTTATCACCTGGGAGATCAGTTAATGTAGATCAAAACAGTCCTGATCTACACGTTCTGTGGAGCAAACTAAAACTTGAATAACTTCTAAAACATATCAGGCTATGTTGAAAGTCTAATGCAGAGGTGAAACCAGATTCTCTCTAGTCTAAATAATAATAATGGTCCCATTTACATCATTTAGCAGACGCTCTTATCCAGAGCGACTTTACAGTTAGTGAGTGCATACATTTATTTTATTTTCATACTGGCCCCCCGTGGGAATCGAACCCACAACCCTGGCGTTGCAAGCGCCATGCTCTACCAACTGAGCTACACGGGGCCTGGCTGGCAGAAGCATATCCTTAGGAGAATATCAAGGCAGGAGCGTTGTCATTTTAGACACATTTTACATCCCTACTTAGAACAAAACCTGGTCTGATAGAAATCCATCTAAGACTAAATGTTTTTAGAAATGTTTACAAATTAATTAAAAAATGAAAAGCTGAAACGTCTTGAGTCCATAAGTATTCAATCCCTTTGTTATGGCAAGACTAAATAGGTTCAGGAGTAAAACTGTGCATAACAATTCACATAATAAGTTGCATGGAGTCACTCTGTGTGCAATAATAGTGTTCAACATGATTGTAAAATGACTACCTCATCTCTGTACCCCACACATACAATTATCTGTAACGTCCCTCTGTCGAACAGTGAATTTCAAACACAGATTCAACCACAAAGACCAGGGAGGTTTTCCAACGCCTCGCAAAGAAGGGCACCTATTGGTAGATGTGTCAAATAAAAAAAGCTGACATTGAATATCCCTTTGAGCATGGTGAAGTTAATAATTACACTTTGGATGGTGCATCAATACACCCAGTCATTACAAAGATGCAGGCATCCTTCTTAACTCCGTTGCCGGAGAGGAAGGAAACCGCTCAGGGATTTCACCATGAGGCCAATGGTGACTTTAAAAACTGTTACAGAGTTTAATAGCTGTGATAGGAGAACTGAGGATGGATCAACAACATTGTAGTTACACCACAATAATAACCTAAATGACAGAGTGAAATGAAGGAAGCCTGTACAGAATAAAAATACTCCAAAACATGCATCCTGTTTGCAATAAGGCACTAAAGTAAAGCTGCAAAAATAATGTGGCAAAGAAATTAACTATATGTCCTGAATACAAAGCATTATGTTTGGGGTAAATCCAACACAATACATCAGAGTGCCTCTCTTCACATTTTCAAGCATGGTGGTGAATATATTATGTTATAGGTATGCAAGGACTAAGGAGTTATTTAGGATAAAAATAAACAGAATAGAGCTAAGCACAGGTAAAATCCTAGTGGAAAACCTGGTTCAGTCTGCTTTCCAAATTCACCTTTCTGCAGGACAATAACCTAAAACACAATGCCAAATATACACTGGAGTTGCTCACCAAGACGACATTGAATGTTCCTGAGCGGCCTAGTTACAGTTTTGACTTAAATCGGCTTGGAAATCTATGACAAGACTTAAAAATGGCTGACTAGCAATGATGAACAACCAACTTGACAGATTCAAGAATTTCTAAAAGAAAAATTCAGGTGTGCAAAGCTCTTAGAGCGTTGTAATCGCTGCCAACCAAAGGTGATTCTAACATGTATTGTCTCAGGGGTGTGAATACTTATGTAAATGATATATTTCTGTATTTCATTTTCAATAGTTTTGCGAAAATATCTGAAAACACGTTTTCACTTTGTCGTTATGGGGTATTGTGTGTAGAATTCAGGTTGTGTAGAATTCAGGCTGTAACAACAAATTGTGGAATATATGCCACTCCGAATTGAGCTCAGGTGCATCCAATTTCCTTTGATTATCCTTGAGATGTCACTACAACTTGATTGGAGTCCACCTGTGGCCAATTCAATTGTTTCAACATGATTTAGAAACAATTCTAGACTGTATAAAGTTTCCAAGAGCACAGTGGTCTGGAAAATATGGAACTACCTAGACTCTGCCTAGAGCTGGCCGTCCGACCAAACCGGCAAGAAAGACATTGGTCAGGGAGGTGACCAGGAACCCAATGACAGAACTACAGAGTTCCCTGCCAGAAGGACAACAGTCTCTACAGCACTTCACCAATCTGGGCTTTAGGGGAGAGTGGCCAGATGGAAGCCACTCCTGAGAAAAAGGCACATGACAGCACGCCTGGAGTTTGCAAAAAGTTAAGTGAAAGACTTAAGAGCATAAGGCTAAAGATTATGTGGTCTGATGAGACAAAAATGTGACTCTTTGGCCTGAATGCAAAGCGCTGTGTCTGGAGAAAACCAGGCACCGCTCATCACTCATAACACCATCCCTACCGTGAAGTATGGTGGCGGCAGCATCATGCTATGGAGATGCTTTTCAGCTGCCAGGGACTGGGAGACTGGTAAGGATAGAGGGAACAATGAATGGAACCAAATACAGGCAAATCCTTGATGAGAACCTACTTCAGAATGCAAACGTCCTTAGACTGGGGCAAAGATTTACATTCCAACAGGACAATGACCCCAAGCATACAGCCAAAGCAACGGGAATGGCTTCAGAACAAGAATGTGAAAGTCATTGAGTGGCCCAGCCAAAGCCCAGACTTGAATCCTATTGAAAATCTGTGGAAAGACTTGAAGATTGCTTTACACTGCTGATCCCCCATCTAATTTAACAGTTTGAGAAAATCTGAAAGGAAGAATGGGAGAAAATCAAAAAAAATCCAGATGTGCAAAGCTGATCGCCACCAAAGGTGCTTCTACAAAATATTGACTCAGGGGTGTGAATACTTACGTAAATGAGATGTGTATTTCATTTTCAATACATTTACTAAGACTTCTAAAAACATGTTTTCACTTTGTCACCATGGGGTATTTTATGTAGATCTGTGAGAATCCATTCTGAATTCAGGCTGTAACAACAAAATATGGAATAAGTCCAGAGGTATGAATCCTCTGATGGCACTGTACATATTGTTTGTAGACGTGTTGGGCATTATTAAATTGTTTATTTGTATGAGTTGGGCTTTAGCTGAGATTCTTTACAGAGTCACGTATAATTTGTCCAGGCCTCAATTGTTTCCTTACCTGCACCATTTAATCTCGGTGTTGATCATTCTAATGTTATAACTTCTAATAGTACCTGTAGCCACTGGCGAATTGGCAGAGAGTCAGGTGATCGCCATCTAAGAACCAGCAGTAATCGTCTCTGATTAATTGATTCAAGGAGCTATCATCGTTAAGTAACAGATGCAAAGCATTGAATATTTGCACTTCATTGAATAACTTTGCACCAAAAGCAGTTAACTGCAGGGCACTCCCACATCATATGGAGGAATGTGCCTACCTGGTTTAGGGGACACAGTGAACAGTTGGGAGTTGGGGCCAATTTCATCGTAAAACTTTTCCTTGGTGTCATACAGTCTGTATAAGCGTATAAATTGATGGTTCGGATTACGGGATGCCAAGGTCATATTTTTCCATATTCTGTTCCAGTTAAAGGATTGTTCAGATTCAATTAGATCTGTGGACCATACTTTAATGGCTAGCTCAGAATAAGAACATTCCAAAAGTTGTTTATATATTATAAAAGTCTGCACTCCAGATCACAAGGAGTTATTGCGAAATATTAGAGTAAGGGCATGACATTTTGATTCCCAGTTACATTGTTTAAAAATGTTGCTCCAAATAGAGATTGTGTGAGCAATAATAGGACCAAAGCGTAGTTTATTGTTTAAGGGATAAATCAGTGGAGACCACCTCTTCCAGGGCAATAGGAGACACCATATTACATTGTTTAAGGGATATATCAGTGGAGACCACCTCTTCCGGGGCAATAGGAGATACCATATTATATTGTTTAAGGGATATATAAGTGGAGACCACCTCTTCCAGGGCAATAGGAGACACCATATTACATTGTTTAAGGGATATATCAGTGGAGACCACCTCTTCCAGGGCAATAGGAGACACCATATTACATTGTTTAAGGGATATATCAGTGGAGACCACCTCTTCCAGGGCAATAGGAGACACCATATTACATTGTTTAAGGGATATATCAGTGGAGACCACCTCTTCCAGGTCAATAGGAGACACCATATTACATTGTTTAAGGGATATATCAGTGGAGACCACCTCTTCCAGGGCAATAGGAGACACCATATTACATTGTTTAAGGGATATATCAGTGGAGACCACCTCTTCCAGGGCAATAGGAGACACCATATTACATTGTTTAAGGGATATATCAGTGATGACCACCTCTTCCAGGTCAATAGGAGACACCATATGTCTCTCTATACTCAGCCAGGGGTCGGAAGAATCGTGTCTAAACCAATGTATGATGGGAAGAAATGCTACTGCCTGGAAATACAATTTAAAGTTTGTTAATTTTATCCTGGCTCGCTTACCTTGCCATACACACTTTGAAACTGCACTATGGATATTATCCCGATAGCCAGAAGGGGGAGACAAGGGAAGCATTCAACTACAGTCATTCAGCCGTGTCAGTATATTCATTTTGACAATAGATATTCAACTACAGTAATTCAGCCGTGTCAGTATATTCATTTTGACAATAGATATTCTGCCAGTTAAAGCAACTGGGATGTTAGTCAATCTGAGGTTGGATTGAATAGAGCATTCTGAAATATAAATTCCCAAATATTAAAAATGGGAAACGATTGAGATTCCATAAGTAGAGATGGAGTCCTCCATCGGGATTCTATAAGTAGAGATGGAGTCCTCCATCGGGATTCTATAAGTAGAGATGGAGTCCTCCATTGGGATTCTATAAGTAGAGATGGAGTCCTCCATCGGGATTCTATAAGTAGAGATGGAGTCCTCCATCGGGATTCTATAAGTAGAGATGGAGTCCTCCATCGGGATTCTATAAGTAGAGATGGAGTCCTCCATTGGGATTCCATAAGTAGAGATGGAGTCCTCCATTGGGATTCTATAAGTAGAGATGGAGTCCTCCATTGGGATTCTATAAGTAGAGATGGAGTCCTCCATTGGGATTCCATAAGTAGAGATGGAGTCCTCCATTGGGATTCTATAAGTAGAGATGGAGTCCTCCATTGGGATTCTATAAGTAGAGATGGAGTCCTCCATCGGGATTCTATAAGTAGAGATGGAGTCCTCCATCGGGATTCTATAAGTAGAGATGGAGTCCTCCATTGGGATTCCATAAGTAGAGATGGAGTCCTCCATTGGGATTCTATAAGTAGAGATGGAGTCCTCCATTGGGATTCTATAAGTAGAGATGGAGTCCTCCATTGGGATTCCATAAGTAGAGATGGAGTCCTCCATTGGGATTCTATAAGTAGAGATGGAGTCCTCCATTGGGATTCTATAAGTAGAGATGGAGTCCTCCATCGGGGTTTTGACAGGCAGTAGGGCAGATTTGGTTAGATTTATTTTATAACTTGAGATGGAGCTGAATTTGTCTATGATCTTCAAAGCTTTTGGGAGGAATTGAGATACATGGTCTAGATAAAGTAAGATATAGTCGGGCGTATAATGAGATGACGTGATCGTTGGATTTTAGATATTGGTGTCGTTTTTGCTTGGGCCAGGGCTCCATAGACAAAAATAGCAGAGGTGAGATGGGATCACCTTGCCTGCTACTTCTAGGGTATGAATACTTTCTGAAGGCACTGTATAAGACAAATATATTTATTTCTCCAACCCAAAAAAAAAATCAGGGAGAGGGTATCAACACTACTAATTCGGGTGAATCATCCATTTAACCTGCTATGCAGAATAGTCAAGCAGAGGTTGGTTACCCTCAGTAATCACTCTTAATTAATCCCAGTAGTTAAAACACATAGAATGCCAGATCTAAACAAACAAGGCCACAGCAGTGATCTGAGATTCAGCACCATGGACAGCAGCAGAATCCAAATCCTGGAATTTGAGGTTCAGCACCACCTTAACGTGGACAGCGACCATGCAGTGACATGGGATGAAGGAAGACAAAACCAGGAAGAGACAGGTCTGAATTGGAAGACTCCCGCACAACCTATCTTGAAACTACACAATTTCTATGCAACTCTCTTTGCCCCAGTGCAAGTATTAACCAATCCCAGCGCACATTTCATTTCACAATACAATTGAGAGAAAAAAATTGTTCCAACACACTAACATGAATTCTCATTTTTTATTGATCAGACATGATTCATGTTCTCCTTTATTATGTGAATGCCTGTTTGCCTGTGTCCAATCCACATCGGTCAGGCTTTGTTTGATTTGCAGTATGCGAGACAGTAACCCTAGTTGACTCCCGCTAAACCTGAATTCTAGGCTCTGTCGCCGCCGGCCGCGACCGGGAGACTCATGGGCGGCGCACAATTGGCCCAGCGTCGTCCAGGGTAGGGGAGGAAATGGCCGGCAGGGATGTAGCTCAGTTGATAGAGCATGGCGTTTGCAACGCCAGGGTTGTGGGTTCGATTCCCACGGGGGGCCAGTATAAAAAAAATATGTATTCACTAACTGTAAGTCGCTCTGGATAAGAGCGTCTGCTAAATGACTAAAATGTAAAAAATGTAAAATGTATAAGTGCAGACAGGCGTTTGCTCGATATGACACCCACCCCTTCTATAAAACGTATTCTTTCAGATTACATTGAATGCTCAAGAAAGGCTTTAGAGAGAGTGCTGAGAGAATAGACACTTAATCTTGTTATACTTCAGATGATACTGATACAGACTGTCTGGTCAGAGTTATACCCTGTAGTCACCTTTAACAGCTCAAAACGTTTCTTTGACACCCACTTTAACATTAGACCATGCAGTACTAGAGCATCATGAGGAGCCTATGTCAATACGAGAGGCCAATAGACCTGGCGTTATGGCGGAAAGCCTAATCTTTAAAAAGAGATGTAATTAAAACTCCCCCCCCCCCCCCCCCAAAGTATTTTTAAAAGGAGCTACATGTCATATCTTTGTGGCCAGCAAATCTCTTGTCAAATTGACTGGGGCTGAGTGATTTGTATAAGTACTGCACGCAAACGGATTGTGCTACGGTCTGTGGCACAATCGGTTAGCATGTGGCCTCAGGCCCAGTCAATTTGACAAGAGCCAGTCCGTCTTTTGTTGACAAATAAGAAGGCTGCACCATTAGAATGCAATGTTGTGTGGGCCTCTAATACACATGTTGTGGTAAAATATTGTGAAACACTATCATTCCACTATTACTGTCTATACGGTATATTAAAAACATTTTCTGAAATTTTCTAATGATTGTTTGCAGGACATAAAAGTAACTTTTTGGTACCCCAGCCACTGTGGCATGAAGATTTACCCAAAATAAATCTACCAGGCTAAATATTTTTTTCACTTAAAATAAACACAAAAAAACTGATGAGCATCCTTTGTAATGTTTATAAAACAATAAATATTTTACTAGTAAGTAGTAAAGTGGTATATTGTTTAATTTCATTTTTTGTGACCCAAGTCTTTTAACCAAAATATCACAGACAACAATGTGCCAATGTTTCTGCCTGTGAGATCGAGTCTGACCAGTAGAAGCGTTGTCTTCTCTTCCCTAGCAGTTGAAACTCAAACATAGAAAAGCAACTTAGCATGTGAACAAAACAATGTAAAAAGCCAAGAAAAACAAGGACAGAGTATCACTTCAGTAGACTTTATTTTCAAGTAAATTAGACCAACCTTTATACCTGTGCACAGCGCTTCTAAAATGTAACCTTTCACTCAGCTCTTTACGTGCGAACAGCCCCCAGCCAGACAGCGTTGCAGCGCGAGGCGGAACAAGCTATACATCACCAGCTATGAAACAAAACGGCAGAAATCCTTTGAAAATAGCTACTGCAGCATTTATTTTACTATAAATGTGATCAAATTTGACTCTTTTTTATTCACAAATTCGAGTGAAATGCTCGCACTGTGGAGCCCTGTCCACCCGCCAACGTGGCTGGTGAAATAGACATCTTACCCAATTCCAAAAATCGACCCACATTTGTCAGGTGTTCATTTTAGGCGCTGATTGTTTGCCTCCGTTTATTGGGATTGTTGGACATCGTAGTAATGGTTCTCTTCAACGGGTGGTGCCGAAGGATCCATCCCACTCTGCTTCATTTGGACGGCGATGTCAAATAGGTAGTCATAACATTCACACCTGGGACACACGGATAATCCATTACCACACAAACCTCTGGAAGGCACCAATCACGCATTTAAAAACAGTGAATATATGTCTGTCTACACACAATCATGCCACACGTGGAGCAGTGATACATTTAGTCTAATGACACATGCACAGTAACACTTATACAAGCATTAATTGTATACTATTTATAATTATTAGTTAATCACTTATATAAACATTAATTGTGTTACTTCATAATTATTCATGAACTCACATGGTCTTGGCCTTCTCCCAGGACTCCCCCCACACGTAGACGCCGTGGCGCCGGACGAGGACAGCACAGGAGTCTGGGTACTGCTCCATGGCCAGCGCCATGCGCTCCTTCAGGTCCTGCTCCTCCGGGGTGTTCTCAATGATGGGCACCACCAGGGTTTCATCATATCTGCACACACACAGTCAACGTGGGTGTGTGTGCAGAATGCATAGTCATAGGGCCACTATCTAAAATCAAGTGTCAGTTTCCCCTTAGTGAAAATGTGCCAAAGTTTATGGGAGTTACAAGGTAACATTTGGATTTTCCATAAACTGCCGTCGCTGGACTTTTTCAGTGCATACATTCACACTACAGTCCATTGAGCACTCTGGCTGGATGTTTTCACGCCTGTACTTTCAACATGAAAGCACAACTACTGCACCTAGCCACTTACCCACCTGTAGTTGGTGCTGGAGGTGCCCTTGCGGATTCCCTTGATCATCTCCTGGTGAGTTATGCGGAACTCCTTGCCGGGATAAAACAGAGTTGCCATGACGGCAGCCTTGGAGTGGGTGTGGATGACGGCCTGAGCCGCTGAGGAACAGGAGGGAGACAGTTAGCATGTTGGCCTATTAGGTCTGTGGGTTTAATACAATACAGCCTCATTCCATGCCTCAAAGATGTTGAAATAGGGCAACTAAATATATTAGCTAGCCAGTGACAGACCATCAAGCAGTGACATCAGCTCCTCTGACACCTAACGTATGGAGCTAACGCTTACGCCAGCTGTGGTTGTTGTTGTGAAAGTGGGTTTGTTTCCAAGGTAAGCCGTAGAACTACAGACCTCACCTCTCATAGTGTAGGCATTCATGAACAGAGGGGTGCACTGGCTCTTCTTCAGCTTCTTCCAGGGGGGTGGGCAGCTGATGTCCCTCTCCTCCACGTCACAGACAAATATGTCATCTGGCTACAGGGTGCACCACACACACGAGAAACATTTACATATATCTCCAGAAAACTGGTCAAACTAAGTAGCCCAAGTTGGATCTATGACGATATGAAAGCAAAACACCAGTCCAGCTCACCTGTATTCTCTCCTTCTGGACTCCAGACGGGGCGATGTAGATCTGATCTCTAGGTAGAAAGAAATGGGGAGGTGAATGTTCATTAGCTAGCCTACATATACATAGATTTTGGTTTGCAGATTCTCTTTGCCATTTTCATGGCGGGCTGCCATGTTTAACTAAAGAAGAAGTAATGTATGAGGTTTAGAATTAAAAATGATCCAACAATATTAAATAAGAGCACTTACCCACGTCTCAAACTTAGCCCCCCTCCTGTCCCTGTAACCCAGCCGAGTTGGTAGAAAGAACGACACAACTCTGGGATGAGAACCCGTGGATGTTCCTTGTCCTGAAACAGTACATTACCTAGACATGTATCATAAAGGCCCTTCATTCCTACCTCTCTCTCTCTCTCTCTCTCTCTCTCTCTCTCTCTCTCTCTCTCTCTCTCTCTCTCTCTCTCTCTCTCTCTCTCTCTCTCTCTCTCTCTCTCTCTCTCTCTCTCTCTCTCTCTCTCTCTCTCTCTCTCTCTCTCTCTCTCTCTCTCTCTCTCTCTCTCTCTCTCTCTCTCTCTCTCTCTCTCTCTCTCTCTCTCTCTCTCTCTCTCTCTCTGAATGTAAGACTTGTTTTAAGATTGTTAGCTGGCCTAGTTGGATCACCTGCTAATGTTAGCAGCCTTTCTAACGCACCTGAGACTCCGTCGACTCTGAACCATTTTCCTTGTCTTCATTGGTGGCGTCACAAACAGATGCCATTTTCTTTTGGACAGCTGCAGATCGATCTGCTTTTTCAACCGTTCGAACCAGATTCTTCTTGCGAGTTTTATCTTTTTCAACCGGTGTAACCAGATTCTTCTTGCGAGTTTTATCTTTTTCAACCGGTGGAACCAGATTCTTCTTGCGACCACGTCCTGGGAGGTTGACTACAATTCCATGGACAGCATGCTTCCTGATAACATTGCGAACTGTGGAAACAGCAATCCCAAGGTCTCGGGAGATGGATTTGTAACCTTGCTTAAGCCCATGTTTGGTTATAATCAAATTCCTGACATCCTCAGACAGTTCTTTCCCCTTCACCATGTTCACAGTGGTAACGTTATAATGAAGCGGAATGTCCTGTTTTCTCTTTTCTAAACTGGTTGAATGGCTATTTTTACCTTGTAAAAATACTTGTAACTTACCACAGTACACGTGTGAACAACGTATTTTTTCAATTCTAACTTATTTTTGAAGACGTATTGAAGTATTTGTAAAAAACGTACAAGGGTGTCAATACACTAGAGCGCAACTATAACAGGCTGGCCAAAAAGCAAACTAGATAACTAGCTAACGTTAGGCTCTGGGTAACTAACTAACAGCTGCTACTTTAGCATGCAAACACACGTGACGTTATTCCTCCTCAACGAAATCTAACAAATGGAAATTTAACAACATATCGTTTAAATACAATATTTCACCACCTGTTTAAATGGAATAATTCAGTTTTATCGCGTTTTAAATACCTTTGCGTGTTTGTTTGAAAGCAGGGGGTTCGTCATAAGTGCGACAGGATATAGCAAGGACCTCCAGATCTCTTGCACGTGGCCTTGTATTGTGCCTGAAGACAATTATCGAATAATCGCAGAGATCTTTGATAATCGGCTAAAATGAGATTACGCAATTCAAAATCAAACGTGTTTCATTATTTGTTCATATTTGAGTTAGAACAAGTATATCATATATCAGGGTAATTTCTACCTGGAGAGGGTGGTGCACAAGTATAACTAAGCACTAGGTGGTAGCAGAGCCCAAATAAATGAAACCAAATTTATGGCAAGGGCAGACATTTTTTTATTGTCTAGTTATGAAAAGTGGTGTCTCACTTCCCGACTAGAGTCCCCAATTTACATCATGGTGCTTGCAGGCTGCAGTCTAATTACAGTGCAGATGCCTACTAATATATTATATTATCATTATATTTTAGTCATTTAGCAGACGCTCTTATCCAGAGCGATGTACAGTTAGTGCATTCATCTTAAGATAGCTAGGTGGGACAACCACATATCACAGGCATATAAAGTACATTTTCCTCAGCAACGTAGCTATCAGTAGAGTCCGAGCTAGAACGAGTGCAAGTTCTGGTTAAGTATGTTTTTTGGGGGGCGGGGGATTATTTAAGATACTGTTTGAAGATGTTTTCGGAAGATGGGCAGGGACTCTTCTGTCCTAGCTTCAGGGGGAAGCTCGTTCCACCATTGGGGTGCCAGGACAGAGAAGAGCTTGGACTGGGCTGAGCGGGAGCTGCCCTCCCGTAGGGGTGGGAGGGCCAATCTGGCAGAACGGAGTGCTTGGGTTGGGGTGTAGGTTTTTTTTTTTTTTTTTTTTTTTTTCACCTTTATTTAACCAGGTAAACCAGTTGAGAACAAGTTCTCATTTACAACTGCGACCTGTAACAGGCTGGTTTGAGCGTAGCCTGAAGGTAGGGAGGGGCCGTTCCTAGTGCTGTTCCGTAGGTAAGAACCATGGTCTTGTAGTGAATGCGAGCTTCGACTGGAAGCCAGTGGAGTGTGCGGAGGAGCGGGGTGAAATGAGAAAACTTCGGAAGGTTGAAAACCAGGCGGGCTGCAGTGTTATATTACTATACAGTTGTGGTCAAAAGTTTTGAGTGACACAAATACTAATTTTCACAAAGTCTGCTGCCTCAGTTTTGATGATGGCAATTTGCATATACTCCAGAATGTCATGAAGAGTGATCAGATGAATTGCAATTCATTGCAAAGTCCCTCTTTGCCATGAAAATGAACTTAATCCCCAAAAAACATTTCCACTGCATTTCAGCCCTGCCACAAAAGGACCAGCTACCATCATGTCAGTGATTCTCTCGTTAACACAGGTGAGAGTGTTGACGAGGACAAGGCTGGAGATGACTCTGTCATGCTGATTGAGTTAGAATAACAGACTGGAAGCTTTAAAAGGAGGGTGGTGCTTGAAATCATTGTTCTTCATCTGTTAACCATGGTTACCTGCAAGGAAACACGTGCCGTCATCATTGCTTTGCACAAAAAGGGCTTCACAGGCAAGGATGTTGCTTCTGATAAGAGTGCACCTAAATCAACCATTTATCGGATCATCAAGAACTTCAAGAAGAGAGGTTCAATTGTTGTGAAGAAGGCGTCAGGGCGCCCAAGAAAGTCCAGCAAGCGCCAGGACCATTTCCTAAAGTTGATTCAGCTGCGGGATCGGGGCACCACCAGTGCAGAGCTTGCTCACGAATGGCAGCAGGCAGGTGTGAGTGCATCTGCATGAACAGTGAGGCGAAGACTTTTGGAGGATGGCCTGGTGTCAAGAAGGGCAGCAAAGAAGCCACTTCTCTCCAGGAAAAACATCAGGGACAGACCTGATATTCTGCAAAAGGTACAGGGATTGGACTGCTGAGGACTGGGGTAAAGTCATTTTCTCTGATGAATCCCCTTTCCGATTGTTTGGGGCATCCGGGAAAACACCTTGTCCGGAGAAGACAAGGTGAGCTCTACCATAAGTCCTGTGTCATGCCAACAGTAAAGCATCCTGAGACCATTCATGTGTGGGGTTGCTTCTCAGCCAAGGGAGTGGGCTCACTCACAATTTTGCCTAAGAACACAGCCATGAATAAAGAATGGTACCAACACATCCTCCGAGAGCAACTTATCCCAAACATCCAACAGTTTGGTGACAACCAATGCCTTTTCCAGCATGATGGAGCGCCTTGCCATAAGGCAAAAATGATAACTAAGTGGCTCGGGGAACAAAACATCGACATTTTGGGTCCATGGCCAGGAAACTCCCCAGACCTTAATCCCATTGTGGTCGATCCTCAAGAGGCGGTTGGACAAACAAAAACACACAAATTCTGACAAACTCCAAGCATTGATTATGCAAGAAGTCAGGATGTGGCCCAGAAGTTAATTGACAGCATGCCATGGCGGATTGCAGAGGTCTTGAAAAAGAAGGGTCAACACTGCAAATATTGACTCTTTGCATAAACTTAATGTAATTGTCAATAAAAGCTTTTGACACTTATGGAATGCTTGTAATTATACTTCAGTATACCACAGTAACATCTGACAAAAATATCTCATAACACCGAAGCAGCGAACTTTGTGAAGACCAATACTTGTGTCATTCTCAAAACTTTTTGACCACGACTGTATCTTTCAGCATTTTAGAGGATAGCGTAGCTGTGACATGAACTCTTCATAACAAACATTTCCATCTATTCCTGCAACCTGAACCATGACCATTAGGACTTTAATATAATGTTGGTTTACAACCCTGTTGTAGGCCTTTCCATCCCAGTGGGAGGGATGTTCCCTTGGGACAGCTTTTACTTCACCAAAGTCGTCCTTAGATACATTGTTTTTATAATTGACAGATGACCGTGTTTGTTATCAAGAAACATTTTCCACAAGTCTGCCTTTTGCTTTTTTGTTTTTTGGACTGATAGTGTGCAGTAGTAGGATATCATGGGGAGGTAGCCTATAGATGGCTGGGGTGAAAAGTGTAGGGGTAGGACCAGGCCAATAGGGATTTCTAGGTTCTCGTCAGACAGGATAAAACGCCTTGTGTTGACAGAAGTGCAGGGGACATGTGACAAGCATTGGATCGTTGCATGGTGAAGGCTTAGGCCAACACTTAGGGAGTGGATATTTAAAGGCATGTTAACAGGCATGTTCACCAACGCTGAGTTTCCTGACAAGGACCAGATAAGACTGATTTAGACACAGTCTTAATGTATACTACGGTTATGCTACGGTGATACTAGGTGTTAAAAAGGCCAGCTCTTATGTAGCAGTTACATCACCCCTAATCTAGTATTTAGTTGTACTTGCCCAACACCCCTTATTTTCTCATTAGTGATACCTACAAGCAGTGGCGGCTCCTGAAAAAATTCTCAGGGGGGGCAATCTTTCTGATGATTTAGGTGACCTACACACATTTAAAAAAAGATATGTCCAGCAACAACATGAAGACAGGGGCAGCATATAAGTCAATACTGATATACACATTACTTGCTTCAAAAAGGCCTCATGGTTGAATTGGAAATATGTGCACCTGAGCATAATTCACAACAAGCAAGCAGGAGCTTTTGATAGAGGCTACTGAAAACATTGATGCAAGTTATTGGTAATAAGAAATTTTTATAGACTTCCATATTCTGCCCTCTTGTATAGATTTGTGAAAATGAACAGTGATAGACATGTTGCCTGGAAACAGAATTTGAAAATAATTTCTAGAAAAGGTAAACACAGCTATCTGTATGGCTTTGTAAAAATGAACAACCATATTCTGGCCAATTGTATAGATTTGTAAATATGAACAACCATATTCTGGCCAATTGTATAGATTTGTAAAAATGAACATGAACAGATTATTATTTATTTTTTACTTTAAAAAAAATGAAAAATAACTATTTTAAACAACATCAACTGTGAACTGATTTGGGCGTGTGTGTGTTAAAGAGACAGACAGGGAGGGACAAAGAGAGAGAGAGGCTACATTAGTTGTACTGAAACTGTTCTCTTCTCTCTTTCAATAAAGCAAAGCGGTCAATGACTTTCTCATTGAAATCAGGCATGCTGAGGACTAGTTCCCTCTCCATGGAAAGCATGGCCAGTGCATTCAGACGTTCCTGGCCCATTGAATTTCGCAGGAATGTCTTAACTCGTGTCAAAGTTGAGAAACATCTCTCAGCTTCAGCTGTTGTCATGGGAGTAGTTATGAGGATGTTTAACAGAGTCACAGTCTCAGAGAATGTCTCCTGGAGGTTGTAGCTCATGAGAACCTGGTACAGTGCCAGTGCACCACAGCAGCCCTTGAATTCAGGATTCTCATAGATCAGAGATAGTTCTGTCTTGAGCTTTGCCTTGCTCAGCATGGGGTATGCATTCACAGTGGCATTCAGAGCCTCATCAGGAAATGAATGGCAGTACCTTTCAAACATGTCTGCTTGCAGTAAGGTAGCACTCACAAGGTGGCCAGAGAAAGATAACCTTTCTTTGGTGTGATCCAGGATGGTGTTGCAGACCTCTTCAGACAGCCTCTGCTTCTCCTCTTCTCTCAAAGCTGTTCTGGGTCTTTTGGCTCCTGTTGCTTCTTGCAGCTGCTGTTGAGAGGAGTCCCTGAAGGCAAACAGACCAATGTGTTTGTTGGCTTTGTACAGTATTGTTGTCTATGTGATGCACAGGTATATGCAATGTATCCATGTATAGTACAAATACTTCAGTTCCACTTAAAATGGGCAGGGATGCATAAAGTCTTTAGTGTTTAAGTTAGCCTTTGTGTCTCACATAGCCTGGATGTTCAGCACAGTATACAGTGGTGCTCATAAGCTTATGAGCCCATGCAAAAGTTGACTAAAAAGAGGAATAAAAAAGAAAATAAAATTGGTGTCCTTAAAGGTTGGATTTTCCAACTTTTTTAATTAAGTCATTAAGATCAATTTCCAAAAGATGATTTTTTGATTTTTTTATTCCTCTTTTTAGTCAACTTTAGAATGTGTTCATACACGTATGAGCACCACTGTACAGTACACATAGTATATAAAATAAGCTAGATTACACCACTGGCCATATATAATGAGAATAATGTAATTTCAAACACAAATGCAGTCTCCTTTCATGCATACATTTTCAAATAAAGCTCTGCTTTGAGAAAGATCGAATGATATTGTTTAATCTTACCTTATGGCCTGCACACTGCTTGTGAAGCTGTCGAGGGCACGTTTGATGAAGACAGCATCGATGTCCTTCTTCTGTAGCTTCTGGTACAGAATGTCGACGTGGGGCATGATTTTGTGAAAAAGCCCCAGGAAAAAAATAAAATCTTCATCATGTAGCATCCTCACGTAGCCAGATGCCTCTCTCACGGTGGGCTGGTCAAATGAACCCAATGAACCCGTCCGGATGGCTTCAAAACATTCTATGAGGTCGTCTCGATTCTCGTAGACAGTGTTCACGACTCTGCTGTTGAAGTTCCACCGTGTGGATGAAGGTCTGGGCAGTCTTCGTGCAACAGTCTGGTCAAGAATGCTGGTGCATTTGGGTGACCGGGAAAAAAAAGTTGTAATCCCGCTCAGATCGGAAAATAAAATGTTAACTTTTTTGATGCGAGAAGTAGCTTGCTGCATGATCAAATTCAGCTGATGCGCATAGCAATGCACGTAATGGGCATTCTTGAAATGCTCACGCACCTTTTGCTGCACACCAGCCTTCTCTCCCCTCATCACACTGGCTCCATCGTAAGCTTGCGCAATGAGTTTGACTTTCTCGTCGTCGGCAAAAAGACCGTTCAGTCTCTCCAAAAGCACACTGGCGATTGAGACTGAGGTTGATTCCGAGATGGGAAGGAACTCAAAAAAGCGCTCCTGCACTTTGTGGTTGCTATCTATGTACCTCAGCACAAGCACCAGCTGTGTCTGTGTAGAAACGTCCGTGGTCTCGTCAGCTTGGATAGCTACGAAGTTCGCCGACTTCACCTCCTCCACAATATGTTCCCTCATGACCGCTAGCATACACTCCAGTAGCTCGTTTTGAATGGTCTTTGATGTGCCCTTGAAAACTTTAGCATTTTTAAGATGGTCATCAAACACCTCATCTAATTGTGCCACAAAGTTGACAAGTCCAAGAAAAATACCAGGGTTGGTGGAGCCCTCAGTTTCATCTTTGCCTCGCAAAGCTAACTCAAACACTCCGCAAAACTTCACACACTGGATTAGCTGGCTGAGGATGTGGCGGTTCTTGCTAACCTCATCGTTGTGGCGGCGGACAGCTAGCCTGTATCCCTCATCCAGTTGAGTGGCAATGTTCACTCTCCCCAAAGCAGACAATCTCAAACAGCTATCCATGTGGGTCTTTGACAGCTCATGTTTCTTAATCTTTTCTGAAAGATGGTGCATGTCCGTTACACCAGTCGCTGTCCAAGCGGTGCTGTCTGCCGTGCCGCCTTCAGGGTGAAAGAGTAAGCAGGGGTAGCAGAAGACTGCATTAGCTACATCGCAGCCTGCTAGCCAGGTTTTTCGTTCGTACCAATTTTTGGAAGATCCTCGGGTGTAGGACTTTCCCCCTTTAGTAGAAACCTGTTGAATTATTAAATTTGGTCTGGGAGGTCCTAATTGTTTCGTTGCCAATTTATCTTGATTTGTTCGCCGACAAAAAGGAACTTCTTTTAAAGAGACAATCGAGTTGCACTGAACGCTAGCCATCTTGACAGTAGTACGTGATTTGATTGACGCTGCTACCCGCTCTTTTCTTAGTTATGTTCATGGTTATGTTACGTATGACGAAAGCGCGTAAGTGCAAGCCCTCCCGGAACCCATAGAGATTGTATTAAAAGCTCTGATATTTGAAGAAAAAAAAGATTTTACATGAGAGTCTATGAGAGACTTCTGGGGCGATTTTCAACCTGACTGAAATCGCCCCAAAACGGGTGGGGCCATTTGAAGCACGAGTTTAGCCTGATTGGACATTTAGTGGCAGATCAGACTTCTAGATTAGAACACTGATAACTACTGTTGCCGTGATATAATTGATTAGAAAAAAAATCCCTTCCTTTTCCCGTTTGGCAGTGCGTCGCCCATATCGCCCTAATGAACACACCGCCCCTGCCTACAAGTCACCCCACTTGTATCAGCCAATCACAGTCCGCCATTCCCTGTGCACCTACTGAACCTCGCTGCTGTCTTCAGAGTGAGATCGCGGTCAGAAGAGAATGGACTCAATAATACTTTTAGCAAAAAATGTTTATCTTTAATTTACAAACCTGTATAAACTATCAGAATAGAAAGGTTCAGAACTTTAGATACTTTTAGTATCACCATAGTATACATTAAGTCTGTGCCTAAATCAGCACAGTTGAAAAATATATGGCAAATGGAAATCCAATATGGATGGTGTTCAGAGATAGATGGGAGAGGTTGAATGGAGCTGAAATGGTGGGACTAATAACAACAAGATAACTCATGTAAAATATACTGTGTCCGTAAAATGTATATAGGTTCAGAACTTTTGTGAAACAGCACAGTTAAAAAATATATGGCAAATAGAAATCAAACTGGATGGACATCAGCAATAGATGGGAGAGGTTAAGGGTGTTGCTAAGGCGGTCAAATTCATATTCACCATATTTATGAGGTATTTCCCTTTCACGTGTGTCATGCTACTGCTAGCCAGCTAAGCCAGAATGTTAGCCACTAATGCTAGCTCGTTAGGCTTGGTGATGAAGCTCACGTACCGTCTCAAGGGAAATATATTCTGTTTGTGTTGTCTGTTTATGCATATAGCTGTGTTTATGTACATATACAGTCTTTATGTAGCCTCATGCTACCATGAGCTGGATGTAGCCTTATGATGTACGTATGTAGCCTAATTTAGCCTGTGCTTTTCCTCGTGGCGCAGTTGCTGTTCCACGTCGGTCGTGGTCTTGTGCACATGCGCAGACCTTAGTTACATGGCAGTCATGTTTCAGTTGTTATACGCTTACCAGTAATTGGGGCCTTAGTCCTGTAAGTTTATTCTACTAGCTGTGTGTATTTGGCTTTGCCCCGTACGTCGTCTGTAAGCTTGTATTTATGCTTATTCTTTTCTTGTATCTTTCCATTGAACAACTTTTAGGAGTGTGGCGTGTTGAACCCAATATCTGCAATAAACCTGTTCTGAAAACATGTGATTTGTTCTTGCCGGACCGGCCTGTGGTGGCTGAACCTTGTCCACTACCACCCATACCTCTCTACTAGTTATGTTCTACATGGTCCTCCCCAATCAGCATTTAGTATTGCTCACTATGGTTGAAGTCTTTCACTTATAATCTTGCTCGCTTGCTCGCACACACACACACACACACACACACACACACACACACACACACACACACACACACACACACACACACACACACACACACACACACACACACACACACACACACACACACACACACACACACACACACACACACACACACACACACACACACACACACACACACACACACACACACACACACACACACACACACACACACACACACACACACACACACACACACACACACACACACACACACACCCTAGCCACAAGTAACCATATACAGGAAACTTCAGTTAATATGAAGCATGTTTGGAAATTCCCCACAGGATTAATGATCATTTCCTCATCCTCCTTCCAAGTTACAGACATCTCTTTCCCCATCCTCCTTCCAAGTTACAGACATCTCTTTCCCCATCCTCCTTCCAAGTTACAGACATCTCTTTCCCCATCCTGCTTCCAAGTTATGGACATCTCTTTCCGCTGAAAAAGCAATAAAAACATGTATTGCAGTCACACATGGTTTGTTCTACTGGAGAAATAGGTAAATTGTGTGTCTGTCTGTGTGCATGTGTGAATGTCATGCATCCCTCCATCCGTGTGTGTGTGTGTCTGTCTGTCTTTGGTGTGCATGCATGTTTAACCGGTGTGAAATGACTAGCTAGTTAGCGGTGCGCACTAGTAGCGTTTCAATCATTGACGTCACTTGCTCTGACATTGAACTAGTTGTTTCCCTTGCTCTGCTTGGACCATGGCTTTTGTGGAGCGAGAGGTAACGATGCGTTTGTCAGTGTGTTCAGAGAGTCCCTGGTTCGAGCCCAGGTTGGGCTAAGGAGAGGGACGGAAGCAACACGTTACACATGGAAGGTGTGTGCGTGTAGGAGCAGGACTATACGTTTTATTTTCTCTCAGGCTGTTTAAAGCTTCAAAGGCAGCACCACCCCGACCAGGAAGTGATGACAATCCTGCTGAAAGTCAGAGGGGGTGTGGTGGACGAGACGGGACAGGTGTCTTCTACCCAGCCCACACATGTTTAGTCATCTGAGAAACACACCTCTCTACGTAGATGCTGCAACTGAGTCATCCTGACTTCCTGTTGGTCCTGACCGGGCCACCAAAGACCCTCTATTCCCATCAGGTACTGCAGCTCAATGACTATAGAGGAGAATGGGGCATGTTGAGCCATTTTTTACATTCAGCATCACTACGTCAAGTGAAACATAACATTCTTTCTAACAAAGTTATCTACAGTACACA
This sequence comes from Coregonus lavaretus, assembly GCF_964263955.1. NCBI lineage: Eukaryota > Metazoa > Chordata > Actinopteri > Salmoniformes > Salmonidae > Coregonus > Coregonus lavaretus. Next base: position 197,868 of record NW_028157256.1, read on the forward strand.
TATATCAGGATATTGTGTATCCCTGGAAATAATCATAATTTATGTAAACATAACAGTTTTGAAAACATAGCTTATCCAAAAAAAAGTGGTCTATTGACATAACTTGGCGCGGGTATGAGGTAGGCTGAGTATAGGGACAGAGTAGGTTGAGCTGCCTTGGGGGAAGTGAGTAATGGTGTCCTGTGACATTGGGGGTGATGGTGCTGGTAGGTCAAAGTTTAATTCATGGAATGGGGATGTGGTATATTATATATCTTAAATGTATGCCTACATTCAGATATAGATCTCTCTGTTCAATATCACTTACCCTTCCATTTCTTGACCAGTTGTCTGGGACAGGGATGTTGTTTCGATGTGCCAATTCGTAGGCAAGTTCTCTGCATTTTAGGCTACTAAACCCATGAAAATTGTCCGTGAGATTCTTTGTTTATCAAGCTCAGACTCCATGTCACCAGATAAGACCTCTGCTACTCTATCTTAGCCTCTCTTTAGCACAGGTACGTGTTCATGTTATTTTTTTTAATCAGTGTACCTCTTCAGAGTCATTCAGTCTCTTTGTTTCATCCTGTGCTGCTGCTCTAATAGACGTCTTCCCTTCTCTCACCTCCTTGGCGGCTCCCTCAACAACGTCAAGGGGGACTAGACCCCTGCTTGTTTTACGTTTGTATACATGGGACATGATGATGTCTGCTCTGTAACAATAAAAATGCACTATCTTTAGTTTTAAAAATAAATATACTATGCATATTATGCATAAAACGGATCAAATGTAATCATAATTTGTATGGGTTATGGTGGCCATTGGCTCAACTTACCCCAAGGCAAACATATTGACTATATTAGTCCACACAGCTACAAGGATGCACTTTTCTGCTAGGTTTAGGACCTCGTATTGTAGCTTATAAAAGACCCCAGCTGATGTATACAGATGTAGGATCTTAATTTGAGCCAGTTTGCTACAGCAGGAAAATAATCTTGCAGCAACAGAAAAGTGAAATATTATGTGTATTATAAATAATGGACATTTCTGTAGGGGTTGATACATTTTTAATGTAAGGGGAAATCTGTCTGAAATGTAAGTGTGAATGACAAACTTTTAAAACCTCAAATACACTACACGTTTTAAATTTCCTGTGTTGCAGAAAAGTTCTCTTGAAACAGGGTGATCAAATTAAAGATCCTACATCTGTAAATCTATCTTAAAACAATCTACTTTGGTTTAGATACAAGCATCATGAAACGTATTAATAAATTCATGTGACTTTGTGATAACAGTTTTTTGGACCTAACTTGCTTACCACTTTTTCCATGTAGTTTCTTCCTTCACAGACTCCATGAAATTATGACCTCTTCCTAAATATTTGGTCATGATTAATTTTGTGCATTGTTCCCTAGAAACAAGGAATGTCTCAACTCTCCCCTACACACTTAAAGCAGGTTAATAAAACACATTTAGTTTCCCATTGGTAATGTGAGAAAGAGAGATATGGAGAGTTAGAGAGAGAGAGAGAGTGTGTGTGTGTGTGTGTGAGAAAGAGATAGAGATAGAGAGAGGGAGAAAGCCGGAGAGAGGGAGGGAGAGAAAGAGAAAGCCAGAGAGGGAGAGACAGAAAGCCAGAGAGGGAGAGAGGGAGGGAGAGAGAGAGAGAAAGCCAGAGGGAGAGAGACAGAAAGCCAGAGAGGGAGAGAGGGAGGGAGAGAGAGACAGAAAGCCAGAGAGGGAGAGAGGAAGGGAGAGAGAGAGAGAAAGCCAGAGAGGGAGAGAGGGAGGGAGAGAGAGAGAAAGCCAGAGAGGGAGAGAGGGAGGGAGAGAGAGAGAAAGCCAGAGAGGGAGAGAGAGAGAGAGAGAGAGAGAGAGAGAGAGAGAGAGAGAAAGCCAGAGAGGGAGAGAGGGAGGGAGAGAGAGAGAAAGCCAGAGAGGGAGAGAGAGAGAGAGAGAGAGAAAGCCAGAGAGGGAGAGAGGGAGTGAGAGAGAGAGAGAGAAAGCCAGAGAGGGAGAGAGAGAGAGAGAGAGAGAGAGAGAAAGCCAGAGAGGGAGGGAGAGAGAGAGAAAGCCAGAGAGGGAGAGTTTATGAAAGAGAGGGTTCTGTGTTCTAGCCCCCCCCCCCCCCCCCCCCCCCCCCCCCCTCCGCCAACACACAGACTGTCACTAGCCGTTGATGATGCGTTGATGTGACCTCCCATCCCAGTATAAAAAAGTTGAGCTACATCCTTTAAACCACTTCAGTCATCCCACAGACACTCCTAGGAAAACAAGCCATCCCTCTTGGGAACAGAACCACACAGCACAGCAGTACACTGTCCCTCATCTCTCCCTCAATGCCTATCTCTGATCTGAAGATGTGGACTCTACTGCTTGGGGTCATTTTGGGACTTTTGGCACCTGTTCAGTCCGACCCAGTACCTGGTGAGTAACAATGTACTACTGTCTCTCTCTCTCTCTCTGTATTGCTCTCTTTCTATCATGGTAACTAATGCAATGAGATAGGGACACAAAGTGGTAATAGTCTGATGAGAGTTTGACATTGTATGTGAAAGAGTTGGAATGTTGATTTTGTGTTTCTGAGAGGGAGAAGTCCGGTTATTGTACTCCAGACCTAGCACCTGGCATTGCATTGTGTGGTCCTCTACTGTCAGCGTTTCCCAAACTTGGTCCTGCCCCCCCTGTGCACATGTGGGTTTTCACCCCAGCACTACACAGCTGATTCAAATAATCAAAGCTTGATGATGAGTTCGTTATTTGAATCAGCTGTGTAATGCTAGGGCAAAAAAACTAAACACGCACCCAGGGGTGCCAGGACCAAATTAGGGAAACCCTGCTCTATGGTTCAGTTGGTAGCGTATGGTGCTTGCAACGCCAGGGTTGTGGGTTCGATTCCCAGGGCCATCCATATGTACAAATATATGCATGCATGAAAAATTGTGTTCACACATTAAACAAGATCAGATATTATAGTTGGGGTTGCTTGTCACAGTCTGAGAACCATCCCCATTGTAACAACATACCCAGTAAGCTAAATGACGTTGAAAAGACACCTAGAATACTTATTTTCCGGACGTTGAAAAGACGTCTATGTTTCACAAGTTTGGACAGCACAGTACAGTAGAGCACAGTACATTACAGTCCAGTAGAGTTTAATTCAGCAGAGTGCAGTGCAGTACAGTACAGTTCAGTTTAATTCAGTACAGTATTTTTTTTTTTACCTTGTTGAATGAAATCTCTTTCTCTGAGTCATTGTATTAGTATAAAATAATATAATTTCCCAATTTTTTTGGAGCATACAATGTAGCTCAGTATTTGTATTTTTATTTATTTATTATTGGTCACCTTTATCAAGGATGTCAATAATTATGGACCTGATTATGTATTGTATAACTGGACTTCAGGAGACATTCATCTGAGTTATTAAAGCATCCCCAGCTGGCCATTGGTTGTGCATTAATCTGAGTTATTAAGGCATTCCCAGATGGCCATTGGTTGTGTATTAATCTGAGTTATTAAGGCATCCCCAGCTGGCCATTGGTTGTGTGTTCATCTGAGTTATTAAGGCATCCCCAGCTGGCCATTGGTTGTGTATTAATGTGAGTTATTAAGGCATCCCCAGCTGGCCATTGGTTGTGTATTAATCTGAGTTATTAAGGCATCCCCAGCTGGCCATTGGTTGTGTATTAATCTGAGTTATTAAGGCATCCCCAGCTGGCCATTGGTTGTGCAGCCAGGTAAAATGGGTCATTGTCTAAGACCTCCTGGAATTCAAGTCATCCTTTGTGCGTCCTGTTCCACGTCTGATGAGTCTGCACTTTTCTACTCCACCGGAGAGCCTCGTCGTGTTTCAAGCCTACCTGTACTCTGGCTCAGTGAATACCGGGGGAACATATTCATTACATGGTTAGCGCCTACGTCTCACCCCCCCCCCCACCCAACCCACATAGACAGACACAGCAGTCTTTGTAGCATTTGCTGAGCTGTTCCAGCAGGTGCATTAATGTGTATATCCTGAATACTGTGAAATCAAAGTGCTTTGGTGAGCTTCATATAAGCTTGGGTGAGAAGGGAGAAACCTCGTACAGGTAAAACTGTTCGCAAGTGTGTTAAAAATGGAGGCCTGAGATTGCTTGACGTACAGGATAATGTACTTGATGTACAGGATAATGTACTTGATGTACAGGATAATGTACTTGATGTCAAAGTTAAGAGCAGTAACTGCTCCTTTTGTTTGAAAACACTATTTAATGACACTCAACATTCAATCAAACACTTAAGATCCTTTGCAGGATTCAACAAGTACCTTGGGAAAGGGGTTAGAGATAAGTTTGGGATTGGGTCACAGTATCCCTGGTTAGCTCCCCAGTGAGCCCTCTTGCCACAGTACACACTTAGAATTAGTGGTGACTCGAGGAACCCTGGAAATCCTCAAGGAACCCCTGGAGATCCTCAAGGAACCTTTGAGTTTCTCAAGGAATCATTGCTAGTCAATGGTTCATATTTGCACCCTTGGTTAGTTGAGGGGTTCTTGGAGGAACCTTTAACGTTGCAATGTAGCAACAGGTTCCAGGAGGAACCCTGGAGTGGAGGCGTGGCTTAGTAGGGGCGTGGCTTTAAGCTATATCTTTTTTTGGGGCCACCCGTCAGAGTAAATGTCATTCCTCTTCATCTGTTCTGCTGTATTGTCATCACACATAGCTGTAATGAGGCATACAGAGGTATGAGTTCCTCAAGAGCCTATGCAAATCCCAAACTAGGAATAGTTACTACTTTATCACTATATGCAATCAGCAATGTTTATATTATTAATATTATATTAAAATATGAATACATATTGAATTAACGTTGACATTTCCAGTGTACAAACTTAACATGGTGAACAGGGATTACATTTACTCTAACGGCTGCCCATAAAGAGCTATCTGAAAGCCACACTTCCAATAAGCCACGCCTCCAGTCTTCTCATAGTCTGCCAACTCTACAATATATTATTAAAAAGGTTCAAAGTGCAACCGCTCCCATCACAGATGGTTCCAGAGGGGTTCCAATAACCTTTTTGAACTGGAAAGGTTCTGCCGGTGTGGCAACCCAAAAGGTTCTTCCTGGTTAGCTCCCTAGTACACCCTTTTGCAGGAATAAGACATAAGCACACATTATTCATGTGAATGCCTCTGTTGGGGCATAACATTTGGGCACCTATCCAAAGCCTATCCTAAACTCTTTTGAATTAGCACTGTTGGCTAATTATGGCAATAGAACAGGGAAAAGAAACGAGCCAAGACATTGTTTATTTTAAAGAGTTGGGTGTGTTGATGTTGCGGTTCAATCAAACCGAATGATTTGATGAAACTGCCTCAGTCACACACAAAGGCAGACGATTAGTCATCCCAGTTAATAATGATGTTTCCTGTATGGTTAGTCAGAACACGACAGGTTCACACAGGTATTCCAGGGAGGAGCCTGAAAAGCTACGATACTCCCAGGCCTTCTTTTGTCATGCAAAGACATCAAAGCTCAGTAATTTTCCTCTGCTGTAAAGGTCAGGACATGACGTCAGGAGGTAAACATTGATCTGTGGTCTTTCCTTCTCTTTGCCACAGCTTCTACAGAACTCCCCTCTCCGGCTGCTGGGGATTTTCCTGGCGAAGCTTTCAAGTTCTTCATGAAGCTTGTAGTGGGTTCCCCGGATGCCACCAATGGAACATCCAGCAGTGATGAAACACTGGACCCTGTGACATCTGACCCGGAAGACCAGTGGCCCACCTTTGACCCAGAGGAGGGCAGCACGGATGAGATAGAGGGCAGTACTACAGAGGGTAGCGCTGCTGAGGACAGTACTACAGAGGGCAGCGCTGCTGAGGACAGTACTACAGAGGGCAGCGCTGCTGAGGGCAGTACTACAGAGGGCAGCGCTGCTGAGGGCAGTACAAAACACTCCACTTCGGGACAAGAAGACGAAGGGGAGCTGTTTGACGACAATCTTAAACCTAACTTGAACGTCCGCCCCAGTCCAACTCCTCGCCCTAGTCGAAGCAGCACAGAGGAGGATAATGAAAAGTATGACTATGATTCAACAGAGGAAGATGAGGAGGGCCTGATCCTGGATACCGAAAGCCCCACCACAGAGTTTGTCCCCACCACAGAGTTTGTCCCCACTGCAGAGTTTGTCCCCACCACAGAGTTTGTCCCCATCACAGAGTTTGTCCCCACCACAGAGTTCGACCCCACCACCATGTTCGTCCCCACCACAGAGTTCGTCCCCACCACAGAGTTCGTCCCCACCACAGAGTTCGTCCCCACCACAGAGTTCATCCCCACCACAGAGTTCGTCCCCACCACAGAGTTCGTCCCCACCACAGAGTTTCCGATGGATTTGGAGGATGTTAACGCAATCCTTGACCCTAACCCCAGCCCCAGTCCTTATCCAACTCATGACGCTAGTACCACAACAGAGCTAGAGGAGCTGGAGGATGATATATTCAGCCCAGACTTCGTCCCCAGCCCTAGTCGTGTATCGGACCCCAGCCCCAGCCCCAGCCATAGTCCCATCTCAGAGTTAGAAGAAGAAGACCTGTTACCTCTTAGCCTTGATCCAAGCTTTATTACCACCTCCAGACCTAGCCAAAGCCTCGGGACCAGCCACACACCTAGTTCTAACCTAACCAGTATGACAGGCTTGGAGGAAGGCAGGGCTGCAAAGATGAATACAGAGCTGGCCTCCACCTCAACCACCCGTTCTGCCGTACCTACAACAGTCAGGATGAATGCAGAGATGGAAAGGTCGGGGTCAGGATTCCTGCCTCAGAGTAGCACCACAGTAGCAGCCCCTGCTGGTGAGGAGGACCAAATATACAATCCCCTAGTCGAAAAGCCATTAATTGAAATGAAGACAAGAATTCAAGACACCAATAGGCTTGCTCCATCACGGGAGGAACCGGCAGTGGATACCACAACAGGTACAGTACTGTTTATCCAGGAGAAGTGTACCAATATTATTGTGTTCATATTGGGTGGCATTCAGAATTGAGATCCTAGTACTTTACTGATACTTCTTGCGTAAATCATTAATCGATGTCAATGGAAGGCTTGCACAAATGTATTGGGTTGTGGAGTCTGAATACGCCCCATTGTATCTGTTAGCAGAGTGGGCTAGGGAATGTCCATTGCTATAATAGTCAGCACTATGGCAGGTCTCTTATCTGCTCTAATGAGAACATAACGTTTTCTTGTTCGCATTGAACAAATCTCTTTTGAGTGTATATTGTAGTTGCCACCTTGTAGTTAATCTATCTCTGTTTCCACAGTTCTTCATGAGGGAGCTGCTGTAAAACCAACCCCATCAGGACAACATGATTCATATACATCAGGTCAGTTACTGAATCATACATGCCCAGCTAACAAGATATTCTACTGTTACACCAGGAAACGTTCCGCTCCTTTTTCCAGTTTCAATTTGAAGACAATGTTTTGTGAACATATTAGGGGACCAGTAGACCATTTACATTTTAGTCATTTAGCAGACGCTCTTATCCAGAGCAATTTACAGTTAGTGAGTGCATACATTTTCATACTGGCCCCCCGTGGGAATCGAACCCACAACCCTGGCGTTGCAAGCGCCATGCTCTACCAACTGAGCTACACTCACTGTCTGCTTCTTCTCCTCCAGGTTGGTTGGTCATCGTTGCCTTCGTCGCGGGCGTGGCGGTCTTGGTCGTAATCTGTGTCGCCATAGGTACCAGAGACAGGTAAAATCCACCACTTTCAAACCCATCCTGCAAAATATGTTCATGAGATTGAATCATGTTGTCAGTTAGTTACAACCATGGAATTAAACCATGTCAAATCGCCTTGCAGGTGGAATGCACCAACCCAGGCATCTGAGAAGAATGTCGCCAGAGCGAGCTCAGGAGATGAGAAGGTGGAGCGGGAAATGGAGAGGTTTCTGTCTAAAGAGAGGCCAAGGGAAAACGGCCACGCTGGAGAGTACACTGTTATACCTCTGGAGGACCTCCCAGAGAAAGAGCCGCTGGACTGAGACGAGTCAAGGAGATGCAGAACGGGGACAAAATAAGACCATAGAAATAGAATGGGTCTCCCCATTCTAGTCAATGATGGTATAATGGGTGTCATGTGCGCACACAGTCATGTGCGCACACATTTTCACATATGGGTGGTCCCGGAGATCGAACCCACTACCCTGGCATTATAAGCGCCATGCTCTACCAATTGAGCTACAGAGGACCACAATGTGTAGGATCTTAATTTTACCAGTTTCTCACAGCAGGAAAATAATCCTGCAGCAACTGGAAATGTGAATTATTGGTGGATTATAATTAATGGACATTTTTGTAGGGGTTGATAAAGCATTTTTGTAGTTACGGCAAATCAAGTCTGACATTTTTAAGTGGAAATTACAAACTTTAGAAGCCTTTTTAAACCTCGAATACACTACAAGTTTGCATTTCCTGCCTTGCAGGAAAATTGCTGCAACAACCGGGTGATCAAATTAAGACCCTACATCTGTAGCTAGTGATACCGGATTCTATGACTATGAATGGAGACATTATAGATTGTAGATCTGTGGCGTGTGAGTTTGAGCTGTCCCTTTGACCTTTGGTAGCCCAGATAAATCAGGTTGATAAACACCTGTTCCGTCGGGCTATGGATAAACACGTTGCTATATCTCTATTGACATTATGTCTGTTATCAAACATTGTCATATCCATTGATAGAAACAAGAAAACAAAAAAAAAGGTAATACTGTATTTCAAATTCTCACTCACCGACCTTTGTTGTTGTTGTTGTTGTTGTTGTTGTTGTCATTGTTGTTTTTGTTGTTGTTGTTGTTGTTGTTGTTGTCATTGTTGTTTTTGTCATTGTTGTTGTTGTTGTTGTCATTGTTGTTTTTGTTTTGATATTGCACTATTTTTTATCAACAAACATTAATTGTGTACATGTTGTTGATCATCCTGTAAAACAAAATACAGACTTCATTCAGAATATAGATGAATGGCTTTCTAGATGTTTCCTAGTTCCACGTTTACTCAGGTACTCCCATAAATGGTACACAGCCAGAATAAGTCAAGTATATTAGAAAGTTAAGTCTTAATACCAACCTACCTAGGGGCCACTGGGTGTAAAATCCTGCTTACTTATGGCATTATGTATTATTCGGATGAATGCCAGTATGTGAGTTGTAGTAAGTATAATATACTTTTATTTTTATTTGTTTTAAGCACTCAGAGTGTTCTTTTAGTATTAGAGAGTGTTATCATTCCCAATGCATAGGTACAACTACAGTATAATGGATCCATTTATAAACCAATATAGCACTTCATTAGTCACCTACACTAAATGCTTTCTCTATTCATATAAAGTGCACTTCAGATCATTTTAACCTATGAACTAACTACAGCTATTGTTGTTTAAATCCAACAACTATTATCATGCATTACTACTCTGGGACCATAAGTCATGAAAGAAACAATCTGCTATTTGTTTAATTTTTTTCATTTATTGGTTTCCATAATGATATGTACACGAGCAGTAGAGTGGCGCAGTGGTCTAAGGCACTGCATCGCAGTGCTAGCTGTGCCACTAGAGATCCTGGTTCGAATCCAGGCTCTGTTGTAGCCGGCTGTGACCGGGAGACCCATGGGGCGGCGCACAATTGGCCCAGCGTCATCCAGGGTAGGGGAGGGAATGGCCGGCAGGGATGTAGCTCAGTAGTTAGAGCATGGCGTTTGCAACGCCAGGGTTGTGGGTTTGATTCCCATGAGGGGCCAGTATGAAAAAAAATAAAATAAAAATAGTGTATGCACTCACTAACTGTAAGTCGCTCTGGATAAGAGCGTCTGCTAAATGACTAAAATGTAAAATGAAAGAAACAATCTGCTATTTGTTTTATTTTTTTCATTTATTGGTTTCCATAATTATATGTACACGAGCAGTAGTAAAACACTTTACACACTTTTAGTCCATTTGTCTGACAGAGAAAATTATATTTTTACATTTTTGTAAAATTAAATTCACACTTTCTTTAGTTCACTCTCACTCCCACACACACTCACACAGTCAACATCAGACAGATTCCAGAACCACACACTCACACAGTCAACATCAGACAGATTCCAGAACCGCACACTCACACAGTCAACATCAGACAGATTCCAGAACCACACACTCACACAGTCAACATCAGACAGATTCCAGAACCACACACTCACACAGTCAACATCAGACAGATTCCAGAACCACACACTCACACAGTCAACATCAGACAGATTACACAACAATGAGGGAAAACGTTCAACACGTTCTTGGACTCATACGTGCACTGAATCAAAATCAAGGATAGAAAATAGACAGAAGTAGAATGGTCTAAATGTATATTCATAGAAAAATAAAAAGAGGGAAAAGCCAAACTGAGAAAGGATGCATTTATGAAGCACTGATGTTTAACAATATTAAGCTACAGTATGTCTGGACAAGACTCAAGAGTATTTTGCATAGGTGGGGTGGACTTAGCTGCTATGAAAACGTTGCCTGATAACCTGATATTCAGCTAACATACACACATACAGTAGCTGCCAGCACTAATGCCCTTTTGACCCCTGCCCTGTCATCTTGGTTCCTCTATGAGAAAACTACACCTTTCATTTGACTTTTCCCTCTTGTCAACCTAATAACAAAAGTGACAATGATACTGTAAAACAAACCAGAAAATAACACCACCCAGTCCATATTAGTGAAAAATACATTATTATACTTATTTTTCTCTCTTTCCAGTCACATTTTCTCCATCATTCTGTGTATGCATTAAGACTATTAACAACATCTATCTCCCTGAAAAAGACAAAACTATTAGATATGCATATTGGAAAGTTAACATCTCTGTGAGACTAGTTGACTACTACCCAAAGTAAAAGGACAAACAACATAGTTCTACATTTTCATATGGTTTTCCTATCATTATAGAAACCCTGAGCAAAAACTCTGGGAGATCATATTTGTTTAGGATTCTATACAACTTTTCACCTAAATATATACCTGGACCTAGTATGTGTTATATACACAAAGTGCAAGGAGGCACTTTAAACATGGAGATTTAAGATGGCGTTGCTCTTAATCAGGTTCCGTTCAGAGTGGTTTTGAGACACTGTACTGGTGTAAAGCTCAGTGCCCTAATTGCGATACTACCCAGCATCCATTGCAAGGTTATGGACTTGTTGTTATATAACCTTACTGGTCCAGAGGTTTGTACAGTGCTGTGAACACACGCCTAGCCCCAAATAGTCCTATCTGTAATTACAAGCTACTTTTGCTGTCTTTATATTTAGCATGTTGATACGGCATACATTTTAGGAAGTGTCTGAAATAAAACTTTACAAAAAGGTAGGACCGGCCTTCCTTTTTCGAGAGTGTCACAAAGTAGCATGCTGGAAATGGAGCTGGACTTTTCAAATCCAAATCGAAGGGCAATTTTTCTGGTGATATGGATTATTTGACTGTAATTAACATTGTCGTAATCATCACGCTGACTGACTGAACAGATTGTAGTTGACAAGGCAAGGTTGTCGTTTAGCATAGAAATACAAACACACAATGCACTGACCGGCTTCTCTTCTCTCTCTCTACCTGCCATCTCTAACTCTCTCTCTCTACCTGCCATCTCTAACTCTCTCTCTCTACCTGCCATCTCTACTCTCTCTCTCTACCTGCCATCTCTACTCTCTCTCTACCTGCCATCTCTACTCTCTCTCTCTACCTGCCATCTCTACTCTCTCTCTCTACCTGCCATCTCTTCTCTCTCTCTACCTGCCATCTCTACTCTCTCTCTCTACCTGCCATCTCTAACTCTCTCTCTCTACCTGCCATCTCTAACTCTCTCTCTCTACCTGCCATCTCTAACTCTCTCTCTCTACCTGCCATCTCTAACTCTCTCTCTACCTGCCATCTCTACTCTCTCTCTCTACCTGCCATCTCTAACTCTCTCTCTCTACCTGCCATCTCTAACTCTCTCTCTACCTGCCATCTCTAACTCTCTCTCTCTACCTGCCATCTCTAACTCTCTCTCTACCTGCCATCTCTACTCTCTCTCTCTACCTGCCATCTCTAACTCTCTCTCTCTACCTGCCATCTCTAACTCTCTCTCTCTCTACCTGCCACCTCTAACTCTCTCTCTACCTGCCATCTAACTCTCTCTCTCTACCTGCCATCTCTACTCTCTCTCTCTACCTGCCATCTCTACTCTCTCTCTACCTGCCATCTCTAACTCTCTCTCTCTACCTGCCATCTCTAACTCTCTCTCTACCTGCCATCTCTAACTCTCTCTCTCTACCTGCCATCTCTAACTCTCTCTTTTGTTCTCGCTTTCTCACTCTTTCTTTGACACACACGTTCACACACACACTCAAATGCACACATACAGTATATACAGACACACACACACAAAAACATATATAATATATTAATTGTTGGTGTGTTTGTACTCTAACAGCCAGGGGAGGGAACGCATTAAATACTCTACCTGCCTCTGCACATGTCTTCCTAATGCTGTCCATATGCACCTTGCGTCGTTGGCTGTCTATAAATACGCAGCAGCCACATTTGGAGGCATTTAGTGATGTTAAGTCCAGAGGTAAGCTCCAGTGCTTAGAGGCTGATCATGTGTGCCGATGCCAGAGTTTAATCCTCAAAGTCAAAACAGTCAAAGGTATTGCAGCTTCTTCAACAACCGGCACTTCCTTTTATTCTGGCCCTGGGGACGCCACATAGTCAACATTCTACTTCCCTTTGCTGCGGGGTTGTTGTTACGGTAACGTTTTCAGAACCTGTTCACTGCTATGGGTTGACTGCAACAAGAGGCAGTAGTAAAGTCAAGGGCTTTTTTAGATAGTTCAGTGTTTGCCTTGGCGTTTTGCACTTGTTTTATCTTTAAGAAAATGTGCATTACCAAGGCTCTTTAAGTAATTTTATTATTAGTGCTATTAGAAGGCAGCAGGTTTTAGAAAGCGTCAAAGCCACTCTGGAAACCGTAGAAAATTGAATCGACCACCACTGAATATCCAGCAATCCCTGGAACATCAAGCGTTTCTGGAACATAGCTATGAGGTTGTGACCCTGCACAACTCATGACAGGAATAATAATGACTGGCAGAATAGTTCTCTAAGGAGGGGCTTCCCATCATAACACTCCTAAACTGGTCCTTCTATACAACTGACAAGGCCACATCCCATGAGCACACATTCTCTGATCTGCCTCTGGCGCTAACAAAACCCCTACATTTGTTATACATAAAACACAGAGAGAAGGATTGCTTTTTCCCCAAAAGGTTGTGCAGCAACAAAAGTGCTGCATTGCGTATATCAGAGAACATGCAGTGTCGAGTAAGGTTCAGAATACAGCCACCTGAATGGGTCCATCACACTAAACAGGTTCAGAATACAGCCACCTGAATGGGTCCATCACACTAAACAGGTTCAGAATACAGCCACCTGAATGGGTCCATCACACTAAACAGGTTCAGAATACAGCCACCTGAATGGGTCCATCACACTAAACAGTGCCTTACAAAGCACCAGCACAGGTTAACATTTACATTTTACATTTACGTCATTTAGCAGACGCTCTTATCCAGAGCTATTTAAGCAATGTCATTTGGAAGTCCTAATCTAATTGAGACAATTGTTTACGATAGGTACAAGTGGATAGGTCATTTTTAACTTGTGGTGCCTACGTTGTTTGTGGGAGGGGCAGCTTCATCCCATAGTCAATGAACTGACCACATTCAGACCACAGGAAGTGCACCAAAGCTAGTGGTTACAGGGCTAGGTGTGGTTACTTTCTTTATTTTGGTCAGGAAGGGAAGCTTGTGGAAGTCAGGATGAGGCGGAGCAAGGTGCTGCTTTACTCTCGTTTCCATGGTTCCTCCTCAACAAGAGAGAAATCTGCAGTGTTGGTGTGGCCGTTGGGATGGCCGTTTCCATTGCCCATGGATACCTGCAAGCAATTACCAGGGACATCTAACCGTAAGACCAAGGCACAGTCATGTTCAAGCTGTCAAAGTTTTTTGGAGCAGAGAAACCAAGGTGGTAATACTTGCAGGCCATCCTTTTGGTTGAATTTTGGCTGGTTGGTTGAATTTTGGTTGAATTGGTTGAATTTACTGGGAATCCCGCAAATTTGGTCCAAATAGAAAAGAAAAAGAAAGAAATGAATACTCTCTGAATACTGAAGCGACAGTAGATACAGAAGACAGTGTTTTTCTCACTGACAGGAGAACGTCAAACATTGATGAGTCAGTTTTGTTTTCTATCTCGGCCATGTATTTTATGGATTCTCTGCCCAACAGAATTACCGGTACGATAATGTTGAATAAATCGATTGTAAGAAAACAACTAAATAACAGTATAAAACAGAGATTAGTAATTGCCCCATTTATTTTATTTATTTTATTTCACCTTTATTTAACCAGGTAAGCCAGTTGAGAACAGGTTCTCATTTACAACTGCGACCTGGCCAAGATAAAGATGCAATAGAAGCAATGCAATAGAACAATGATCCATGACAAATGGATAAGTAAAATGCTCTGATAATAAGAGCATTGAGTTTTTGGTATAAAAGATAACTATCTACAGTAGAAATAAGGATTTTTGACAGGTCCATAATATGTCTGTCATTGTTTGGATGAACATGATGAAATAGCAGTCTTCATGTGTACCACTAGCCATACAATGTTGAATTAAAAATGTGCTCTAAAACTGAATCGAATCATGTAAGCAGGGCTGCCACAAATACATGTCCAATGAAGAAAAAAAATCCCACTCATGTCACAGATTAATACAAGACATACAAAGAAAAGTAAAGTGCGAAAAATATTTTCAAAATACAAATTGTGTCAAAAACATAACATCAGAATTTCGATCAAAAGTACACAGGTATCACAAAAAACTGCTTTTCCAAATAATTAGCGGATGAGTAAATAAATTTAAGAGCATATTTATTTAACTTCTCCACCTTGTAATATCGTTTTCTCCAAAATAACTGTATAAGGTGACATCAATGTATGTCGACATACCAAATGACAAGAAAAGAAAAAGCAGCAGTTAAGGGGAAGTCTACATACACGTCTCTATATCCTTAAAGATGAAAAGTACCTTGCAATCATCTATCATGACTGTGTTGTGGGCTGCAGCGTAAACACACTGGTTGGTGTTGTTCTCGAAGAAGGATTGGGATTTTGTCAACTCAAATTCATCAACTTTTTGCGCGGCGTCAAACGCGTCGAGCTCATCTTTGGATAGGTGGTATACGATACCCGCCCCGTAGGAGTCCCCAACCACGTTGACGGAGGTTCGGAACCGATCCCTGTATTATTTTTTTTTAGGGTGGGGGAGGGAGACACAGAGACAGACAAGTGCAGAAGGTAATCTCTCGGGGGAACAAAGCTGAGGACTATATTTGGAGGAAGACCAGAGTTTTGTCCTGAGGTAACAAGAAGATATTGTGTGTGTGTGTGTGGAAATGTATTCTCTGTACATGTGAATGCAGGTACTCACAGCAGCCAGTCGACGGCAACCAACAGACTGATATCTTGGGTAGGTAACCCAACGGCTGTTAGGATCAGTAGCATGGTCACCAATCCAGCGCTGGGGATACTGGCTGCTCCCACACTGGCCAAGGTAGCTGTCAGGCTACCGTAAAGATGGGAGATCTCAGTCAATTACACACTGGCCAAGGTAGCTGTCAGGCTACCGTAAAGATGGGAGATCTCAGTCAATTACACACTGGCCAAGGTAGCTGTCAGGCTACCGTAAAGATGGGAGATCTCAGTCAATTACACACTGGCCAAGGTAGCTGTCAGGCTACGGTTAGGATGAGAGATCTCAGTCAATTACACATACACTCATTTCAACCTTATATTGTAGCTACATGAATAAATGTCCTTTGTCAAGGTCAATCTGTCATGTATAAGGCCCTGTGTTTTGGACAATCATGTCACATGACCTGAATTTGAACCTTTATGTCAAGTGTTTTCAACAAACAGTCCCTTTTCTTTTTATGTCAGATGGTCCAGCACCATCCTCAGACAAATGCTTTTATTTTTGATGTCATTCTCATTTCTGGAAAAGGCTTTTAAAAAAAAGGTTAAATCCTAGGTCATGTGACATGATAGTCCAAAACACAGGGGCCTAGTCATGTAGGACCAGAATCCGAAGTGTCCTACCTGACAGTGACGATCTGGCCATAGTCGAGGTCGATGTTGTTCATCTGGGCGATGAAGATGGCTGCCACAGCCTCGTAAAGCGCAGTGCCATCCATGTTGATGGTGGCGCCCACGGGGAGCACGAATCGCGTCACTCGCTTGTCGATGCCCAAGTTCTCCTCCAGACAGCGGAATGTGACTGGCAGGGTGCCAGCACTGAGAGACGGGTACAAAACTTGTACTTAGTACATATCACAAGCCTTGGAATTGTATTAAACACTGAATTTGCATAATATGTATATTATAAGTTGAGCATCATGTTCTCCCAAAGGGTGACTTTTAAAGGATCTTACTTTAAGCAGTAATATTAGTCGACAAGAGTCTATTTACATGGTGGTAGCTAAGCACCACAAAGCTGGTCTCATGCATGAAGGTATCAGACGACACGTGCAATGTGGACACCCCTCTAGGGCATGAACCACATCTCTGTTGCTGTTATCATCTCAGTGTGAGCTTCGGCTGTGGCTCAAAACCTACTCTGTCATACAATCTATCAAATAGGTTGGGTAATGCAGAGTCCTTAATATGAATTAACATTGTATCCTAAACTAGGCAAAGGTTTTTCATCTTTGAAGCAACTTTGCACTGTATGCACATTGAAGACATTACTCTTGTTTTTAGTTTATCTGTAGATTGGAGACGAAACAAGTAACGCCATGTTGTTTTGTCTGTCTTATCATAAACAAGCAGATTGACAACCAGAGCTCCAATACAATTCAGTGTCACTGAAGCCAGTGGAAATGCAAGCAGACATGAAAAAGCAGGACCATGATCTCATGCATTACATGTCCAAAGAATGGGTTCTAGAATGGGTTCTAAATGGGTTCTAGAATAGGTTCTAGAATGGGTTCTAGAACTGGTTCTAGAGAAGGCGATAATAAGTATCACAGAGGAAGAGAATAGGTTTTGGTCTTGTACCTAGATGCTGTCCCAATAGCGGTGACCCAGGCCTGGAAGATGCCCATGAAGAAGACGTAGGGGTTTTTCTTGACGATGACTAAGTATATTAGTGGTAGAAATATGGCACCGTGGATGACAAGGCCCACGATCACGGTCACCATGTACATTCCCAGTTGCCTGGCAACCATTTCCAGATCATCGATTGAGATGATTTTCCCACAGATGAGACAGGCAATACCGAAAGGGGAATACCTGGGAGAGTCCTTGGTGAGATTAGTTTTGCAGTTTGGTAACACAAATAAAAGGTAAGTAGTATATTTTCTGTATCTAATTGAGAACATTGGGGCAAACATGTACATCGGGGGCTAATTTCCTGTAATAAATAACACTTTTCTCCTTTGGCCACAGTGACTAGAGTGGACTTCCTAGAAAACCTGCTATTTTAGGAGGGGAAAACTATATTCAAGAGGTAATATAACTCTAGAGAGGATGACACTTACCACATAATCATGCCAACAATCCTCATGACGATCTCATTGAGAACGTTAAAAAACTCCAGCATGAGCCTGGCTTTTTCTCCCATCTTCCCCATGATTATCCCGAAAGCCACAAAGAACCCAATCAAACCTACAGTTTCAAAGGAGGCAAAAAGGTGGAAAGTCAGTTATTTGGACTGCTAAGAAAATAATTAATTCCAGTTTAGAGTTGAGCATGTTTTCCAGTAAGTGTACCAACCTAGCACGTTCATCCCACTCTTGTACTGGAGACCCTTTTTGATGGTAAACTGTGGTGGACCCCTGGTCCTGTTGGTAGGCACGGGGACTTTTGTGGTGACCGTCTGGATCTGCTGGAAGCAGGCCTGAACCAGGTTTTCTGGGAAAAGGTTTCGAATGAGATCGAAGAAGGCATCCAGACTGGAGACGTCGTCGTTCTTCTTGCCCGGTCCGAGGTTGGACTTCAGCTTGGGGTTCCCTGGGTGGATGACCAGCACCAGAATGACGCCCAGAGCGGCAGCGATTACCGTAGTGGACATATAGTAAACCATGGCTCTGGTGCCCAGGCGACCACTGGACTTGGCATCCAACCCTGCCAGTCCTGGAGTGGGAGAGAGGTGAGAGAGGCCCGCAGTTCAACAACCGGTCACGCAAACTGCAGAAGATATGACTTCCAAATACTCTAGTGATGAATGCGGTGGAGGCTGCTGAGGGGAGGACGGCTCATAATAAAGGCACGGAACGGAGCAAATGGAATGGAACCAAACACCTGGAAACCATGTGTTTGACGTGTTTGATACCATTCCACTGATTCAGCTCCAGTCATTACCACGAGCCCGTCCTCCCCAATTAAGGTGCCACCAACCTCCTGTGGATAAATGCTATAATAACACTCTAACGTACAAGGCTACTAGTGCTAATGCAGACACGCTAGCACACGCAATCTACACACACGTACAGTACATTGTCATATTGTTGTACGGGTGGTATTAAACATTTTGTATTGTAGATATGTAGATCTATAATAAACCCCAGGAAGAGTAGCTGCTGCCTTGGCAGGAACTAATGGGGATCCATAATAAACCCCAGGAAAAGTAGCTGCTGCCTTGGAAGGAACTAATGGGGATCCATAATAAACCCCAGGAAGAGTAGCTGCTGCCTTGGCAGGAACTAATGGGGATCCATAATAAACCCCAGGAAGAGTAGCTGCTGCCTTGGCAGGAACTAATGGGGATCCATAATAAACCCCAGGAAGAGTAGCTGCTGCCTTGGCAGGAACTAATGGGGATCCATAATAAACCCCAGGAAGAGTAGCTGCTGCCTTGGCAGGAACTAATGGGGATCCATAATAAACCCCAGGAAGAGTAGCTGTTGCCTTGGCAGGAACTAATGGGGATCCTTAATAAACCCCAGGAAGAGTAGCTGCTGCCTTGGCAGGAACTAATGGGGATCCATAATAAACCCCAGGATGAGTAGCTGCTGCCTTGGAAGGATCTAATGGGGATCCATAATAAACCCCAGGAAGAGTAGCTGCTGCCTTGGCAGGAACTAATGGGGATCCATAATAAACCCCAGGAAGAGTAGCTGCTGCCTTGGAAGGAACTAATGGGGATCCATAATAAATACACATACAAATAATGTCAGGGTTATGGTCTCCCACCTGTGATGAGACTGGAGATGATCAGGGGCAGGATGAGCATCTTCAGCATCCTCATCAGGATGTCTCCTGGGAACGAGATTACCATGATCACATCAGGGGGGAGCGGCGACATGGGACGCAGTAGTATTCCAGAAACAGAGCCAACGATCACCCCTAAAACACACAGAGAGAGAGAGAGAGAGAGAGAACCCACGGTTATATCAACTGGACCTCACATTGGTTTTCTGTTGCATTATTCAGATCTCCCGTTAGGTGTGTCATCCCATCTATTTAAAATGTTACTGTTATTTTGCTCACTGCTTGTTTTTTTTATTATAAAAAAAAAATGGAGCACTAAAGCTGTGTTCTTCAACTTAAAGATGTGTGTTTTCCGATTAAAGTGGTCATTTAAGACCTCGATGCTTAGTGCTTATAATAGTCTTATAAATAACCTACTGTTACACACACCGGGTTATTTTGTATTCATACACATCAGCTAGTGTTTATTCCCTGAACACAACAAGCTCTACCTTGGCTCTCGCTGCACTTTCACCCACATGTTTTAGGCAACCTTATGCACTGTGAGGGCTGGGAGGTGAACAAGTACAGAAAAGCTCAATTATATCTAAAAACTCAATTATATCAAACCCCCACACCTTTCAATGTTAAAGATGTTGTTGTACATGTTGTACGAATTGGAATTCGTAGCATAACATAAGAGTTGCAAAAAATGAAAGAAAATATATATATTTTTTTGCTATTCGTAGGATATATCATACGGAATGGATGACGTTGTACACAATTGTGCGACAGGCTAACTTACCAAGACAGTAACAACCTCAGTCACATCTAAATGACACGCTAACTTACCAAGACAGTAACAACCACAGTCACATCTAAACGACAGGCTAACTTACCAAGACAGAAACAACCACAGTCACATCTAAACGACAGGCTAACTTACCAAGACAGTAACAACCACAGTCACATCTAAACGACAGGCTAACTTACCAAGACAGAAACAACCACAGTCACATCTAAACAACAGGCTAACTTACCAAGACAGTAACAACCACAGTCACATCTAAACGACAGGCTAACTTACCAAGACAGTAACAACCACAGTCACATCTAAACGACAGGCTAACTTACCAAGACAGAAACAACCACAGTCACATCTAAACGACAGGCTAACTTACCAAGACAGAAACAACCACAGTCACATCTAAACGACAGGCTAACTTACCAAGACAGTAACAACCACAGTCACATCTAAACGACAGGCTAACTTACCAAGACAGAAACAACCACAGTCACATCTAAACGACAGGCTAACTTACCAAGACAGTAACAACCACAGTCACATCTAAACGACAGGCTAAATTACCAAGACAGTAACAACCACAGTCACATCTAAACGACAGGCTAACTTACCAAGACAGTAACAACCACAGTCACATCTAAACGACAGGCTAACTTACCAAGACAGTAACAACCACAGTCACATCTAAATGACAGGCTAACTTACCAAGACAGAAACAACCACAGTCACATCTAAACAACAGGCTAACTTACCAAGACAGTAACAACCACAGTCACATCTAAACGACAGGCTAACTTACCAAGACAGTAACAACCACAGTCACATCTAAACGACAGGCTAACTTACCAAGACAGTAACAACCACAGTCACATCTAAATGACACGCTAACTTACCAAGACAGAAACAACCACAGTCACATCTAAACGACAGGCTAACTTACCAAGACAGTAACAACCACAGTCACATCTAAACGACAGGCTAACTTACCAAGACAGAAACAACCACAGTCACATCTAAACGACAGGCTAACTTACCAAGACAGTAACAACCACAGTCACATCTAAACGACAGGCTAACTTACCAAGACAGTAACAACCACAGTCACATCTAAACGACAGGCTAACTTACCAAGACAGTAACAACCACAGTCACATCTAAACGACAGGCTAACTTACCAAGACAGAAACAACCACAGTCACATCTAAACGACAGGCTAACTTACCAAGACAGTAACAACCACAGTCACATCTAAACGACAGGCTAACTTACCAAGACAGTAACAACCACAGTCACATCTAAACGACAGGCTAACTTACCAAGACAGTAACAACCACAGTCACATCTAAACGACAGACTAACTTACCAAGGATGGTGAGGAAAAGAACCAAGTTATTCATGATTTTGCTGCATATTCCCCAACACATAGGCTGAGGAGGCTCCACGATGGGCTCCAAATGGCTTTCATGCATTCTGACCTCCACTTGCTTCTGCATTGTGTTGGCACTAGAGAGAGAGAAGAGAGAGAGAGAGAGAGAGAGAGAGAGAGAAAGAGATGGAGAGGTGGTTTATTAATTTACTCCTCCTTGACCCATAATGCCTAGCTGTGTCGACAGGTATTACCATATTTGTTCTGGTGAAAAGGTCACTGATGCAGCACACAATAAGGGTTTGATGTGGTTTCTTGTCCATTTGTAATAATGGCTCGGATACTGATTGGCAAACAGAATGATAATATAATCATACTATCACAATGATGTTGAAGAGAGAGGAGACTGAACGAGTGGGTAAAGAGAGAGGAGACTGAACGAGTGGGTAAAGAGAGAGGAGACTGAACGAGTGGGTAAAGAGAGAGGAGACTGAACGAGTGGGTAAAGAGAGAGACATGGGAGACAGAGAGAAAGAGAAAGTAAGAGACAGGGAGGGTGTCAGGTGGCAAGAAAATTGTGCATTTTAAATTATTTATACTTTTACTTGTACTTTTGATACTTAAGTATATTTTATCAATTACATTTACTTTTGATACTTAAGTATATTTAGAACCAAATACTTTTAGACTTTTACTCAAGTAGTATTTTACTGGGTGACTTTCACTTTTACTTGAGTAACTTTCTATTAAGGTATCTATACTTTTACTCAAGTATGACATTGGGTACTTTTTCCACCACTGCCAGTGGTTCCCAACTCCAGACCTCCAGTCCCCCCAACAGGACACATTATTATTGTAACCCTGGACAAGCACACCTGATTCAACCTGTCAACTAATCATCAGGCCCTCAATGACTTGAATCAGGTGTTCTTGTCCGGGGATACAACAAAACTGTGTGCTGTTGGGGGAACTGGAGGACTGGAGTTGGGAGGTTACACTCTTTTAAAAAAGGGTTATTTGTTTGTCCCCACAGGTACATTTCTGCGAGCCCACCCCAAATCTAGCGTTACAACCTTCAAATCTGTACATTTGGATTTTTACATCAACAAATAACCTTCAGTTATTTACATTTTCATCTCTCTCAAAGTTAAGAGAATTAATAAATTCATTTACTCAGTAAAACTGTATTTTTCTAATTATATTTTTCAAAAACATTTGTATATTGTCGCATACAATTATCTGTACTCTTATTTTTTGTATTATTTTTGAGGGGGCGACCCCACTGCAATTCCCCATTTGCCCAGACTTAACCTTAACCTATGTGATCTCTGCCCTCTGATCTGGGCCGGTCTGAGGACGCAGTGATTTTCCAGTGAATGGAGCTTCTTCGTAATCTTATTCCTCTGAGATGGAAGTCTTCACTTTCAGGTCATGCCCCCATCTCACACTCCTCACACTCCTCCCTCCATCCCTCCACCTAGTCGCCTCATCACGTCACTGCAGCTACAAGTCTCCCGGCTTTGTTGTGGTCTGGCTTAAAAGCTCTTCGACTTAAAGGTCCCCGACCGTCCCTGCTCCTAGCATCCTTTAAATCACATCCCTTGGGGAGTATAACCTTGTGTGCTGTTACGAAACTTTGTCCCCCCACTGTCATTCGGACACATCCGTGTGTTGTCACAGTGTCCCATATTGTTTCATATTTACACTAACACTCACCGTCAATACTGTCCATTTCTTGAGATGGGGATTTCTGCTGGGGTCCCCTGCTACAGTTTTGCACTGTTCTAAAAATGTTGCTCCCCCCTGAACAGCCCTGTATTCACTGCGAAAATGTATCTCGGATTGAAAGGAAAAGTGAGGTTTGAGGAAATTCCCTGTATCTAAAACCATATTCAGCGAATTTGTAATTGGAGTAACTGTTCGTAATGCATACTGTTTACATTCCCATAACCAAAGACGTGACGGTGAGACAGTTAATAGGTTGTGACTGGCAAATCAATCAAAGGCTGTCTGATACACAGTGCCCGGACATAAGCCTGTTAAGGCCGACAAAATTAGCCTGTCAAGCACACCAGTGGTTTAGTTACATAACCGCTCAGGGGTGACCCAGGAACTGTCAAGGTGTGCCAAGCTGCGATTAGACAGTCTTGGGCAAGGGATTACTGTTTGATTCACAGATTCAGAAATACAGATTCACAATACATACAGACGAAATCACATATTTAAAAACCAACAACTCTTCACATAGCTCTTTGGCAAGAAACGGTCCCCTTACCAAGAGTCCTCCCTATAGCCTATCTGCTCTACAATGTATCAGTACCAAAAGCTTTTATGTTCAAAGCCTAAACAATACACCATTGTACTGCTACAGTCAACTGCAGCCTGACTGTCGCAATGGTGAAGCACTTGAATCAGGAGCCAGGGCACATACGATTTGCTAATGTCATTATGTGTCTCATTAGATAGGGTACATCACCTGGCTGGGCTGATGCAGAGGAGGTCAACGGGGAGAGTGTCTCAGCTCTCTCTCCAGAAAGGAATGACCTCTGATTCCCAAAGGTCAAACAACAATAAATTAACAATGTTCGGACAAGTCGCAGACGCCAGAGCATTTGCCCTTTTGCGTCAGGGGACAACAACTTGAGATGCAAACCTCATCTGACAATACTGTAGCATAATACTGTGATGAGGATATTCTACCTGACAATAATGTAGCATAATACTGTGAGATGCAAACTTTCAATCATGCCTTCAAAAAGCCGTAACAGCAACTGCCTAGTAGCAGTAAAATAAATACAGCAAGGTAAAAGTAGAATGCAGAAGGTTTCAAGAGAATCATTCTGTAGCACTTCAATAAAATGTTTCAAACCTTTCATAATAAAACGAAACCTTTAAATCTAGCTTACCTGTAGTTGTTGTCTGTAATTTGGAATTGAAAGTGACTTTGGAAACAGTTACCACTCAGTCAGCCATGGGCTGCATGGATAGAGTCAAAGAAAGTAAGGGAAATTCACGGTCTATCCATCTTGGAGATTCACTGAAGATCCACAAACGTATGAAGGTCCCTTGCCCCTTAAATAAGGGAATGTAGAAATCTGGAGGCTATGCAGTAGTAGATCTCAACAAGAAAGCCAGCAGCACCTTCTCAGCATCCAATTTAAATACAATGAACAACCAACAATGCCCATGGAAGACTAAGAATGGTATCCGCAGTCACTGAAGCCGACTCATCCAAGCATGTGTGTAGACCTGAAGTGACCAACCTGCAGGCTGGACCGTGGGCTCCCAGGGTAGGAAGGGCGGAGTCAACAAGTTCAGCGGGTGAAGCCCTCCTCCATCTCCTTCTCTACCTGTCTAATCCGTCCTTAAAGCTGTGATGCTTTTCCCTCAGATGTGAGGCGGGATAAAGACGCACGAGATTCTCAAACTATCAAAGCAAGCCTGCAAGCTGAAGTGCTCAAGAGCAGGAATACTTGGCTGTTGCATTTAAGTGACCTCTGCGTTGTATGGCCAACCCAGATGTAAACAAAGAGGAGAGGGAAGTTTGAGTAGTAATGAATCAGACAAGATGGGTTCTTTCAACCCACACTCTTAGAAAAAAGGTTCTAGAACAATAAAGGGTTCTTCGGCTTGTCCTTTAGAAGAACCCGTTATCATTCCAGGTAGAACATTTTCTCCATACAAAGAAGCCTTTTATGACCCTTTCTTGGAGAAGGATGAAAAAGGTTCCATATAGAACCCTTGTCCTCGTAGAATAACCCTTTAGAAGAACCCTTTTTGTGCTGCCGTTGTTTAACTAAGGTCGATGTCCGCATCCCCGCAAAAATCGAATTAGCAGAATACAAAAATCCCCATAAAAATCTGTCAGTTTAAGATAGTTTATTTGCATTGGATGTGTCTCAATCCACCACATCCGCCTATGTCGCACTTCCGCTTCTGCGGTGAAAGGTGACTGTCAAGGGTTCTGATGCGAATGTGGTGTGGAATCAAGTGCAGGACACAGGAGCTCAGTCAAACTTGACTTTACTGGAAAGGCACAAAATAAACGGGTCAAACTAACCCGGAGGCGAACAATACGCAACAGTGCGTAAAATACAAAAACCGACTACGCACGAACAAAAGTGCGACGGTAATAACTAGCGTCTGTTCAAACAACAGTAGAACACCAACAGACAGGAAAAACAATTACACACAACACATGACAGAAACAACGAGAACTTATAGGACACATAATCAACACTAAACATGAACAGGTGTACTAAACAGACCAAACCAATCAAACATCGAAAACAAAGAACGGTGGCAGCTAGTACTCCGGAGACGACGACCGCCGAAGCCTGCCCGAACAAGGAGGAGGAGCAGCCTCGGCCGAAACCGTGACAGTGACAGAGCTAGAGCGGTGTTTGTCAGACCATGAGACATCCTGAAAATCGGTCTTCTCACAAAATCGTCTGTAGTGTCCGAACGGTTTGGCCTAGAAAACTATTATGACTATATGATGGGACTCACGAACATGGTGGTGTTCTCCGTTTTGCTCTACTGCCCCCACAAGCGTCTTGGGACTCATATGGAGTCGGTACAGCCGATCTGCCAACTTCCGACTGTAGCGTCCGAACAGTTTGGGCTACACACTAATATGAGGTGAGACTCTCACAAACACGTATGGCGCATTCGTAAAGTATTCAGACCCTTCACTTTTTCCACATTTTGTTATGTTACATTCTTATACTAAAATGGATTAAATCGTTTTTTTCCCTCATCAATCTACACACAATACCACATGACAAAGCAAAAACAGGTTTTAAGACATCTTTGCTAATTTATATTTTAAAGAAATATATGAAATATCACATTTACATAAGTATTCAGACCCTTTACTCAGTACTTTGTTGAAGCACCTTTGGCAGCGATTACAGCCTCGAGTCTTCTTAGGTATGACGCTACAAGCTTGGCACACCTGTATTTGGGGAGTTTCTCACATTCTTCTCCGCAGATCCTCTCAAGCTCTTTCAGGTTGGATGGGGAGAGTCTCTGCACAGCTATTTTCAGGTCTCTCCAGAGATGTTTGATCGGGTTCAAGTCTGGGCTCTGGCTGGGACACTCAAGGACATTCAGAGACTTGTCCCAAAGCCACTCCTGCGTTGTCTTGGCTGTGTGCTTAGGGTCGTTGTCCTGTTTGAAAGGTGAACCTTCACCCCAGTCTGAGGTCTTGAGCACTCTGGAGCAGGTTTCCATCAAGGATCTCTCTGTACTTTGCTCCGTTCATCTTTCCCTCGAACCTGACTAGTCTCCCAGTCCCTGCCGCTGAAAAACATCCCCACAGCATGATGCTGCCACCACCATGCTTCACTGTAGGGATGGTGCCAGGTTTCCTCCAGACGTGAAGCTTGGCATTCAGGCTAAAGAGTTAAATCTTGGTTTTATCAGACCAGAGAATCTTGTTTCTCGTGTTCTGAGAGTCCTTTAGGTGCCTTTTGGCAAACTCCAAGTGGTCTGTCATGTGCCTTTTACTGAGGAATGGCTTCTGTCTGGCCACTCTACCATAAAGGCCTGATTGGTGGAATGCTGCAGAGATGGTTGTCCTTCTGGAAAGTGCTCCCATCTCCACAGACGAACTCTGGAGCTCTGTCAGAGTGACCATCGGGTTCTTGGTCACCTCCCTGACCAAGGCCCTTCTCCTCCGATTGCTCAGCTTGGCCGGACGACCAGCTCTTGGAAGAGTCTTGGTGGTTCCAAACTTCTTCCATTTAAAAATGATGGAGGTCACTGTGCTCTTGGGGACCTTCAATGCTGCAGAAATGTTTTGCTACCCTTTCTCAGATCTGTGCCTCGACACAATCCTGTCTCGGAGCTCTACAGACAATTCCTTCGACCTCATGGCTTGGTTTTTGCTCTGACATGCACTGTCAACTGTAGGACCTTATATAGACAGGTGTGTGCCTTTCCAAATCATGTCTAATCAATTGAATTTACCACAGCTGGACTCCAATCAAGTTGTAGAAACATCTCAAGGATGATCAATGGAAACAGAATGCACCTGAGCTCAATTTTCGAATGTTATAGCAAAGGGTCTGAATACTTACGTGAATAAGGTATTTCTGTTTTTGATTTTTTATATATTCAATTTTTTTCTAAATACCTGTTTTTGCTTTGTCATTATGGGGTATTATGTGTAGATTGAAGAAGATTTTTATTTATTTAATCCATTTTAGAATAAGGCTGTAACATAACAAAATGTGGAAAAAGTGAAGGGTCTGAATGTTGGTTGTTTTGCTCTAGGACGCCTGCAGGCCTTTTGCCATTATTTAGTTTTTTCCCACTTTAATTTGATATCCTGAGATTTTACAGTATTCTGAAAATGTGTTTAGCAAAGGGGGCATTGAGTGTTCAATATTGGTCAGGTATATCAGTAGATCATCTGCAAATAAGTTTAGTTTACAGTTGAAGTCGGAAGTTTACATACACCTTAGCCAAATACATTTATACTCAGTTTTTCACAATTCCTGACATTTAATCCTAGTAAAAATTCGCTGTCTTAGGTCAGTTAGGATCACCACTTTATTTTAAGAATGTGATGTTTTTCGAAAAATAGTAGAGAGAATTATTTATTTCAGCTTTTATTTCTTTCATCAAATTCCTAGTGGGTCAGAAGTTTACATACACTCACTTAGTATTTGGTAGCATTGCCTTTAAATTGTTTAACTTCGGTCAAACGTTTCGGGTAGCCTTCCACAAGCTTCCCATAATAAATTGGGTGAATTTTGGCCCATTCCTCCTGACAGAGCTGATGTAACTGAGTCAGGTTTGTAGGCCTCCTTGCTCGCACACGCTTTTTCAGTTCTGCCCACACATTTTCTATTGGCTTGAGGTCAGGGCTTTGTGATGGCCACTCCAATACCTTGACTTTGTTGTCCTTAAGCCATTTTGCCACAACTTTGGAAGTATGTTTGGGGTCGTCCATTTGGAAGACACATTTGCGACCAAGCTTTAACTTCCTGACTGATGTCTTGAGATGTTGCTTCAATATATCCACATAATTTTCCTTCCTCATGATGTCATCTATTTTGTGTAGTACACCAGTCCCTCCTGCAGCAAAGCACCCCCACAGCATGATGCTGCCACCCCTGTGCTTCACGGTTGGGATGGTGTTCTTCGGCTTGAAAGTGACTCCCTTTTTCCTCCAAACATAACGATGGTCATTATGGCCAAACAGTTCAATTTTTGTTTCATCAGACCAGAGGACATTTCTCAAAAAAGTACGATCTTTGTCCCCATGTGCAGTTGCAAACCGTAGTCTGGCTTTTCTATGGCGGTTTTGGAGCAGTGGCTTCTTCCTTGCTGAGCGGCCTTTCAGGTTATGTCGATATAGGACTCGTTTTACTGTGGATATAGATACTGTTGTACCTGTTTCCTCCAGCATCTTCACAAGGTCCTTTGCTGTTGTTCTGGGATTGATTTGCACCAAAGTACGTTCATCTCTAGGAGACAGAACGCGTCTCCTTCCTGAGCGGTATGAAGGCTGCGTGGTCCCATGGTGTTTATACTTGCGTACTATTGTTTGTACAGATACCTTCAGGTGTTTGGAAATTGCTCCCAAGGATGACCCAGACTTGTGGAGGTCTACAATTCTTTTTCTGAGGTCTTGGCTGATTTCTTTTGATTTTCCCATGATGTCAAGCAAAGAGGCACTGAGTTTGAAGGTAGGCCTTGAAATACATCCACAGGTACACCTCCAATTGACTCAAATGATGCCAATTATGGAGTTATTATGGGTATGGAGTTATCCGTCTCTGAGCCGTGTTCCTACTGGGCACCGACGTCACTTCGACGTCTAGTTTTGATTAACATTTGATTGAGTTCAACGTGAATTCCCCAAAACATTTTTACCATGTCATTTGGATTTTGGTTAAAAGTTGTGTTAAAAAAAAGGCTTACATTCCAACATCCCTTTACATTGAGGACTTTTTGTCAATCTAATCAGTTTTCCACATTGATTCAACATCATCACCTCAAATGTTTTTGTTGGAATGACGTGGAAACAACGTTGATTCAACCAGTTTGTGTCCAGTAGGTTGGTCGTCATGAAGGGAGGGAGAAGACGGTAACGCATCTGTTTCTAGCTCATTCCTCCCCACGCGGGACTCCACCCCCTCAGGTACACATTCCTCATGCAACTCCACCTGACCAATCAAACCGTGATGAGACACGGTGTCTCTAAATAACTCATCTGTCCTTAGCTCTCCTAATCCACCACACATACACACACAGGGACATACACACATGCGCAAACGTAAACACTCATGACACAACAGATGTACCATGATATGAGTTAACTTACCACTCCCTAAGAATCCCTAAGCAAAACATTTTTTTTTTGCTATTCTTTTCTATTTTTTAAAACTCACTAATAGACAATCTTACAATCCAAAAATGTAAGATTGTCCTCCCAGTAATGAGCATTTAAATCATGTCAATACCATGCTAGTAGAAATACAATTCCCAGCATGCATCCGATCCTCTTATATCATGTACATTGATCCGTTCTTGCTCACAGTGTCCTGGACATCTAAGGTGGTGAATTGGCTCAAATTGAGACCACAATCTTTGCCACCCCTTTCCCTGAATTATAATCTGTACCGGGTTTCTGCATCCAGTCGTTTTACGATGGTAATTCCCTGCATCTTATTTTTTCCTTAGCATAGTTTAAAATAACATTACAATTAGTTGGACACATCAGTTTAGCAATCTTTACACAACAAGTATCTTTGCTGTTCAGTCTTTAAAAAATAATTTAATTAATTTCAATGTAATCTCAGAACCCTGAACCAAATCTAGCTAGCTAGCTAACTCTATTTACTATTTCTAAGGACGAAAGCGGCGAAACAGCAGATTCAGCCTCTCTTCAATACAAAACCACCTGTCAGTCTAGAGACTAGATGCTCATGCACACAATTATGATTAATCAAAACAACACCAAATAATAATAATTACATAATTCTTCCCATATCTCTGATTCAGCAAGGTACACAGGCATAATGTAGACATTTATGTTTATTATGTCTGCCACTATTGGGCCTCCTTCCCAAATGGACTCATTTTCAACTCATGTGAGACTTCCTGCCAAAATGGCCACCAGCTGAATAAGGCAAATGGCCTATTGAAGTATTGTTTGATAATCTTTGAACATTTACATTTACATTTTAGTCATTTAGCAGACGCTCTTATCCAGAGCGACATACAGTTAGTGAGTGCATACATTTTTCATACTGGCCCCCCGTGGGAATCGAACCCACAACCCTGGCGTTGCAAGCGCCATGAGCTAATTGAAACAGACTATCTTAAAAATGGCAGAATGTACAGAGAGTCAAGAATTCCCTACCACATCCATAATGTTAAAATGATCAATTAAAACAATTCATGAATTTACATACCCTCCAAAGGGGAAGCCCTTTTTCCTGTATCATTGCTAATCTATGCTCAAAGATGAGTGTGCATTTCTGAGCAATCACAGCCATACCATGGGAAACTGTATGTTAGCATTACCACTAGCAAATGCTACCACTGGTTAGCATTGGAGCTAATCTGAACAAGCTGCGAAGCTAAGGTTTAAAAAGGCTTTTGAAGTTTGTAATTCAGACTTGATTTTCCCACACAAAAAATATATCAACCCCTACAAAAATGCCCATTCATTATAATCCACATAATAATTTACATTTACATCAAATTAAGATCCTGCATCTGTACTAACTAGTCTGTTACAGGGAAACTACAGTAGCTACTACACTAATAGATTGCTCCACTGGTTAGCCAGTCTGGTGTGAGGCCTAGTGTGAAGTGCTTGTAGGTAATCAGTAATTGCGCTAGTTTGCAAAATAATGCTTTTTGTTTCAAGAATATAACTACTTCAAGAGCAAAAACGTTGTCTTACAGTAATTCCAAAATTAATTGATGAATCGTCATAAATGAATCCATGTTTTTCTGCACTAATGTGTCCTTTTCTGTAGGTGACAGACTGAAGTGTTCCCTACGCCAGATCCCCTTCCTCCCAACCTGCTCAACCCACCACCCACTTCACTCTTTCTATATCAATGCACCAATAAAAACAATATCCACCAATAGTACTGTAATGACAATAGCAAACAAATGAGTTGCAATGATCACAATTATATATTATTATTAGTATTATTACTACTACTATTAGCTACTATTATCATTATCATCATTCACAGCTGTATTAGTAGCAGTAGCAGTAGTAGTAGTAGTAATAGTGGTAATAGTAGTGGTAGTAGTAGTGGTGGTAATAGTAGTAGTAGTAGTGGTGGTGGTGGTGGTGGTAGTAGTGGTGATAGTAGTAGTAGTAGTAGTAGTAGTATTAGTAGTAGTAGTAGCAGTAGTAGTGGTGGTGGTGGTGGTGGTGGTAGTAGTAGTAGTGGTAGTAGTAGTAGTAGTAGTAGTGGTAGTAGTAGTAGTAGTAGTAGTAGTAGTAGTAATAGTAGTAGTAGTAGTAGTAGTAGTAGTAGTAGTAGTAGTAGTAGTAGTAGTAGTAGTAGTGGTAGTGGTAGTAGTAGTAGTGGTAGTAGTAGAAGTAGTAGTAGTAGTAGTAGTAGTAGTAGTAGTAGTAGTAGTAGTAGTGGTAGTAGTGGTAGTAGTAGTGGTAGTAGTAGTAGTAGTAGTAGTAGTAGTAGTAGTAGTAGTAGTAGTAGTAGTAGTAGTAGTAGTGGTAGTGGTAGTAGTAGTAGTAGTAGTAGTGGTAGCAGTGGTAGTAGTAGTAGTGGTAGTAGTAGTAGTAGTAGTAGTAGTAGTAGTAGTAGTAATAGTATAAGTAGTAGTAGTAGTAGTAGTGGTAGTAGTAGTAGTATTAGTGGTAGTAGTAGTAGTAGTAGTGGTAGTAGTAGTAGTAGTAGTAATAATAGTAGTAGTAGAAGTAGTAGTAGTGGTAGTGGTAGTAGTAGTAGTAGTAGTAGTAGTAGTAGTAGTAGTAGTAGTAGTAGTAGTAGTAGTAGTAGTAGTAATAGTAGTAGTAGTAGTAGTAGTAGTAGTAGTAGTAGTAGTAGTAATAGTAATAGTAGTAGTAGTAGTAAAAATAAAAGCTATGCATGAAGCCTCTTTAGTCATAAGAGTCACACCTAGTCGACAGATATTTAGGACGCCTCATGAGCTGTCTTAACCACTTCAGAGTTACAGCAGGTGTCTTGATTATAGAAATATGCAGTGAGTCAGTGGTTCCTGCGCTTTTGATATTTCTATATGATCAATCCATAAATAATCTAGACCTACATGCAACAGTATCTATAAATAAATAGGTCATTTAGCAGACGCTCTTATCCAGAGCGACTTACAGGAGCAATTAGGGTTAAGTGCCTTGCTCAAGGGCACATCGACAGGTTTTTCACCTAGTCGGCTCTGGGATTAGAACCACCGACCTTTCGGTTACTGGCACAACGCTCTTAACCACTAAGCTACCTGCCGCCCATAAATAATCTAGACCTACATGCAACAGTATTTATAAATAATCTAGACCTACATACAACAATATCAATAAATAATCTAGACCAACATACAACAGTATCTGTAAATAATCTAGACCAACATACAACACTATCAATAAATAATCTAGACCAACATACAACAGTATCTGTAAATAATCTAGACCAACATACAACACTATCTATAAATAATCTAGACCTACATACAACACTATCTATAAATAATCTAGACCTACATACAACACTATCTATAAATAATCTAGACCTACATACAACAGTATCAATAAATAATCTAGACCTACATACAACACTATCTATAAATAATCTAGACCTACATACAACAGTATCAATAAATAATCTAGACCAACATACAACACTATCTATAAATAATCTAGACCTACATGTAACAGTATCTATAAATAATCTAGACCTACATACAACACTATCTATAAATAATCTAGACCTACATGTAACAGTATCTATAAATAATCTAGACCTACATACAACACTATCTATAAATAATCTAGACCTACATACAACACTATCTATAAATAATCTAGACCTACATACAACACTATCTATAAATAATCTAGACCTACATACAACAGTATCTATAAATAATCTAGACCTACATGTAACAGTATCTATAAATAATCTAGACCTACATACAACAGTATCAATAAATAATCTAGACCAACATACAACAGTATCTATAAATAATCTAGACCTACATACAACACTATCTATAAATAATCTAGACCTACATACAACAGTATCTATAAATAATCTAGACCTACATACAACACTATCTATAAATAATCTAGACCTACATACAACAGTATCTATAAATAATCTAGACCTACATGTAACAGTATCTATAAATAATCTAGACCTACATACAACAGTATCAATAAATAATCTAGACCAACATACAACAGTATCTATAAATAATCTAGACCTACATACAACACTATCTATAAATAATCTAGACCTACATGCAACAGTATCTCTTGCGCCTTTGACAATGATTTCACGAGACGTAAATACTTATAGCCTACTAATAAATAAGCATGTTTTTCTTTCGATTATTTAATTACCTACAGTAAATCATGTTATTTCAAGTTATCCCTTTGAAACGCAATATCACATTGTACAAAAATATTCCTAAATTGGGCATGCCTATAAATTGGGCAATAGAAGGCGTCTAGGGTTTATGTTAACTTTGATTGTGTTCGATGAAAACTATAGACGTTTCCAATGTTGTACGCAGCGTTGTATGCAACTAATCGGGAGTGACGAGTGTGTTCATGTAACAGTAATATTGTCCAAATTCTGCTTTTAACAACCATTAGAATTGGTAAAGAAATATAATAATTATGCATGCCAACATATTGGGCAATAATTAAGAGAAGGCAAGTGATCGTGTCAGGCGAAAATTATATCAAACATTTTATCATTGCAACATTTGACGTACTGTAGAGTTCACAGCTGGCGATGCCTCATCGCGATTGGTTATTCCCAGTCATTTGCAACAATGTCAATGAACGTCATCAATATCTTTCCTTTGTGATACCTCAAACTTTCGTGATTACCAGCTGAGAAACTTTTATGGGTTGATTTTACTCCTATAGCTCAGAGTTTTTTCAGGGCTGGGAGGTTTTTTAGTCTTAAAACAGGGTTTAACAGGATTCCTATGACCTTTTCTGAGATGCTTTGTGGATACGGGCCCAGATATTGAAACTTTCACTCAGACATAGGCCTTGAATACTCTGAAAATGAAATCCTTTCAAATCTGTGTTCAATGATGCAAGTGAGTAGTTTCATTCAAGGGCAGCATCAGGTCTTTCCCCACAGCTTCTACTCTTACTATTCTGTTAGTACAGGAAAGCCTTGCACCTCCCTCTGTCCAGCTCAGACAAACACTCAGGTGTTAGTATGCAGGTGTGTATGTGTGATGGAAAGGTGTGGGGAGGGAGGAGGTTGTACTCCAAGCTAAAAAGCAATGGATTATCAGGCTTCCATCACCATTTATATTTACAGTATCATGACATTTGAGTCATTTAGCAGAGCGACTTACAGGAGCAATTAGGGTTAAGTGCCTTGCTCAAGGGCACATCAATAGATTTTTCACCTAGTCGGCTCGGGGATTAGAACCAGCGACCTTTCAGTTACTGGCACAACGCTCTTAACCACTAAGCTACCTCCAAGTGAAAGTCTATAGCAGGGGTATTCAACTCTGACCCTACGAGGTCCGGAGCCTGCTGCTTTTCTGTTCTACCTGATCATTAATGTCAGACACCTGGTGTCCCAGGTCTAAATCACTCCCTGATTAGAGGGGAACAGTGAATAAACGCAGTGGAACTGGCTTCTACTACCAGAGTTGAGTTTGAGGGGTCTAGAATGATCACCTAACGTCCCATGGATCTCTATTAAAGATACATTTGGTTTTCATTATAACAAGAGCATTCGTTAACCGCAAGGCCACTAAACTGGTATGGTGTCTTCCTGAGTATCACAATTAAATCACAATTATTTTTTATTTTCATTGGTGTACCGGCCTTCTCCACTTGAGCAATAATTTGTACAGTTATTACATGACTCATTGATTTAGAGAACAGTAACAGAAGCTTCAGTACGTCATTCCAACCATTTCTCAAATACATTAGATTTGGGTTACCCGTTGATATCCACACTAACCATGGTAGTGACTGTTGCTATGGCAGCATGCACGGGAAGAATCTCAATGGCATTTCCTTGACTCCTCGCGTCCTCTCTCCTCGCCTCCTTCTCAAAACCCCTCTGACCTTCTCCTCCAATGGGTCTTGAGAAGGGGGCGAGGAGAGAGGACGCGAGGAGTCAAGGAAATCCAACTGAGAATCTCCCATTGTGTAATTCCATTGGCTGAAAGGGTGTCAACCTGTTCTGAGGAGCTGGGGGGAAGCTGAGGTGTCTGTCTGAGTCTGACAAACAGACATCCTGTTCTGAGGAGCTGGGGGGAAGCTGAGGTGTCTGTCTGAGTCTGACAAACAGACATCCTGTTCTGAGGAGCTGGGGGGAAGCTGAGGTGTCCGTCTGAGTCTGACAAACAGACATCCTGTTCTGAGGAGCTGGGGGGAAGCTGAGGTGTCTGTCTGAGTCTGACAAACAGACATCCTGTTCTGAGGAGCTGGGGGGAAGCTGAGGTGTCTGTCCGAGTCTGACAAACAGACATCCTGTTCTGAGGAGCTGGGGGGAAGCTGAGGTGTCTGTCCGAGTCTGACAAACAGACATCCTGTTGTGAGGAGCTGGGGGGAAGCTGAGGTGTCTGTCTGAGTCTGACAAACAGACATCCTGTTCTGAGGAGCTGGGGGGAAGCTGAGGTGTCTGTCCGAGTCTGACAAACAGACATCCTGTTGTGAGGAGCTGGGGGGAAGCTGAGGTGTCTGTCTGAGTCTGACAAACAGACATCCTGTTGTGAGGAGCTGGGGGGAAGCTGAGGTGTCTGTCTGAGTCTGACAAACAGACATCCTGTTCTGAGGAGCTGGGGGGAAGCTGAGGTGTCTGTCTGAGTCTGACAAACAGACATCCTGTTCTGAGGAGCTGGGGGGAAGCTGACATCCTGTTGTGAGGAGCTGGGGGGAAGCTGAGGTGTCTGTCTGAGTCTGACAAACAGACATCCTGTTCTGAGGAGCTGGGGGGAAGCTGAGGTGTCTGTCTGAGTCTGACAAACAGACATCCTGTTCTGAGGAGCTGGGGGGAAGCTGACATCCTGTTGTGAGGAGCTGGGGGGAAGCTGAGGTGTCTGTCTGAGGAGCTGGGGGGAAGCTGAGGTGTCTGTCTGAGGAGCTGGGGGGAAGCTGAGGTGTCTGTCTGAGGAGCTGGGGGGAAGCTGAGGTGTCTGTCTGAGGAGCTGGGGGGAAGCTGAGGTGTCTGTCTGAGGAGCTGGGGGGAAGCTGAGGTGTCTGTCTGAGGAGCTGGGGGGAAGCTGAGGTGTCTGTCTGAGGAGCTGGGGGGAAGCTGAGGTGTCTGTCTGAGTCGGACAAACAGAAGGATAAGGACGGCAAATCCTCTGAGTGCTTCTCAATGAGTGACAGCACATGTTTGACTGTCTGCAGTGAGGCTCACATTCGCTCACACAGACACGCAGATACACACAACACACATTCACTTTCACACTTACATTTAATGTACACAGTACGTACAGTATAATAGAGTATAGTACAGTATAGTACAGTATAGTACAGTATAATACAGTATAATAGAGTATAATAGAGTACATAGACCTACTGTACATAGGGCTCGACATACAGACAGTATAGTACAGTTCAGTACAGTGCCGTACAGTGCAGTACACACATACATTCAACATTTTTTTTAAAATTATTATATTATTTAAATTATCCAAAATGTACAAAAAGCTTGCATTTAACCCCGGATGAAACAAGGATATGATATGGTTATGATATGATTATGATATGGTTATGATATGGTTATGATATGCTTATGATATGGTTATGACATTTGCAGTCAACATTCTCCTTGGGATGAGTAGTAAATCAATATACATCATAGTAATTAGTGGTAAATAAATACTGAACAAAAATATAAACGCAACAATTACAGTTCATATAAGGAAATCAGTCAATTGAAATCAATTCATTAGGCCCTAATCTACAGATTTCACGACTGGGAATACAGATATGCATCTGTTGGTCACAGATATCTTAAAAAAAAGTAGGGGCGTGGATCAGCAGCCTTGGCAGCAGATAATGGGGATCCATAATAAATACAAATACGGTATCTCTGTGTAATCAAATTGCCATCGATACAATGCAATTGTGTTCATTGTCCGTAGCTTATGCCTGCCCATACCATAACCCCACCGCCACCATGGGGCACTCTGTTCACATCGTCGACATCAGCAAACCGCTCACACGACACCATACACGTGGTCTGCGGTTGTGAGGCCGGTTGGACGTACTACCAAATTATTTAAAAAAGACATTGGAGGCAGCTTATGGTAGAGAAATGAACATTACATTCTCTGGCAACAGCTCTTGTGGATATTCCTGCAGTCAGCATGCCAATTGCACTCTCCCTCAAAACTTGAGACATCTGTGGCATTGTGCTGTGTGACAAAACTGCACATTTTAAGTGACCTTTTATTGTCCACAGCACAAGGTGCACCTGTGTAAGGATCATGCTGTTTAATCAGCTTTTTGATATGCCACACCTGTCAGGTGGATGGATTATCTCAGCAAAGGAGAAATGCTCACTAACAGGGATGTAAACACATTTGTGTACAACATTTGAGAGAAATAAGCTTTTAGTGCATATGGAACATTTTTGGGATCTTTTATTTCAGCTCATGAAACATGGAACCAACACTTTACATGTTGCGTTTATATTTTTGTTCAGTGTACATAATAGTA
Organism: Coregonus lavaretus; assembly: GCF_964263955.1. Lineage (NCBI taxonomy): Eukaryota > Metazoa > Chordata > Actinopteri > Salmoniformes > Salmonidae > Coregonus > Coregonus lavaretus. The sequence goes on from NW_028157256.1 coordinate 236,241, forward strand.
ATTAGTGCAAAATATACATAATAGTAAATAGTGCCAGGGATGACTGTCCTCCCCACATCTCGTCTTAGGAAGTTTCCAATTGGCTCAGCAGAATACACTGCCAAGCGCTTAGCCCTGCCATCTATTTCAGGGAACTCGCAGTGAGGAAGTGAGTTGTTAGAAAATAAAAAACAGACTGTCAATGATGGTGACAGTGGCTGAGACATGGAGTCAAATCAGAGATCTACTTCATGTTTTTCTCTATCCAGTCTTTGAAGTTTTTTATCCGGGCATGGACTGTGTAAAGCACTGGGCCACAGTTCCATGTCTCATAACCAAAACTTTCTAAAGCCAGAAGCTCCCAGACAACACTATTGTCCCCCTGTCCCTCCGAAGGACCCGATGATGGCTTAGTGGCAGGAGATGGTATGATTGTGATGCCTGCACTGACAGTGGGACAAGGCTTGGTGGGATTGAGAGGGTGGTGCATTGTACACAGCATATTGTCAGTGATGGTGACAGGGGCCCCGCTCAGAGCAAACTGCCTCTCGCACTGAAGGACATCCCCCAGCTCGACCACTCCAGTCTGGGCTGTCTCGCCGGCTACGCTGGGTTTGGAACTGGACCTTGAGTCAAATGCAAGGAGCCAGCCTGTGGCATAGCCCTGTGTGGCGGTCACCTCCCCGCCTTGCATTTTGGGGAGACACACGGGCAGCACACGCTCACTGATCTTGGCCTTGTCCCGTAGCTTCAGAACAGCCAGGTCTGAGTCCAGTGTCACAGGATCGAAGCTGGGATGAGCCAAGACAGAGGAAACCTGTTGGATCAGAGGAGACATGAGGAAGATCGAACCAAAATGAATGCCGTGCAGAGAGTTAGAGCAGTGGCAGCTTGCTTGGCTCAGTCTAAACACATAAGTGCCCCAGCATGCAACTTGGCAGGACCTAAGCACAGCTTACTGACTTGCCATGTGCATTGAGATTTGGTCAGTGCGGTTGGCGACAACACTCCTACAATCTGTTCTCTGGAGGGGACAAGTGTTTGTGCATAACGCAAGGAGGTCTAATTGTTTAGGACAAATTCCCAACCTTAGTTTCCAACATCTCCCATTGACATGACAATATATTATTTATACCAGTGTGTCATACAGATGTAGGATCTTAATTTGATCACCCTGTTGAAGGAGAACAGTGCAGAAAGGTAAAACTTGTAGTGTATTTGAGGTTTAGAAAGGCTTCTGAAGTTTGTAATTTCCACTTTGAAATGCCAGACTTGATTTTCCCTTACATAAAGTGTATCACGCCCACACTTTTACGCCCTGTGTAGATACAGCTGGGCGGCGCACAATTGGCCCAGCGTCGTCCGGATTAGGGGAGGTTTTGGCCGGGGGTGCTTTACAAGTAGGCAGTCGTTGTAAATAAGAATTTGTTCTTAACTGACTTGCTTAGTTAAATAAAGGTTAAATAAAATAAATACAAAATAAACAGCATCCCCCTAGCCTAGCATCACTCACACCCACCTGCAGTTGTTGCAGTGTCTTCATCTGGCCCTGGCTGTGTATTCCCATCACCACTTTAATGTTGGTTGGATCTACCCACTGGGGCTTGCCCACTCCTGCAACCACCAGGCAGTGACCTGCCACCAGCACACTGAGCTGGGTGACTAGAGCTCCACTGCACGCCAGCTGCCAAGGAGAGGAGGCCTCCTCTGGTGCCCCCTGTAGGCTAGAGCCAGCACTGCGGATGCTGGGGGAGCGTAGGTAGATGGCTGCATGCCAGGGCCAGCCAATCTCAGTGAGGTTCTGAGGGCTAAAGGCTGCTGGGAGTTGACCACACACTGTCACAGAAAGAGAGAGGAGTAGGTGTCAGAGATGGGAGAGGAAATAGGTTGTTTTCTGACTATGTTTCTAACCTCCATGTACACCTGCGGAGGCAGGTAGCCTAGCAGTTAAGAGCGTTTGGCCAGTAACCAAAAGGTTGCTGGTTTGAATCCCCGAGCCAACTAGGTGAAAAATCTGTCAATGTGCCCTTGAGCAAGGCACTTAACCCGAGAGTCTGCTAAATGACGTAAATGTATCAGGGACACTTGTACAGTGATTAATGTGTACTAAATTGTATAAATGGATCCAATAAAGTTGGACCATATTCGAAAAAACGAATCTGTTCATTGGCTGACTAAGTTTGAGTACATCTCCCTTTCTTTGCAGCTTTTCTATAAGTCAGTGCTGCCCTCACCTGGCGAGCAGGAGACATGACGCCCACTCCACCTGCCTGTCTTCAGACAGGTGCGCCGGGGGCTACCACGGTGTTGGTAGAGAGGGAGGGCACACGCATAATCAATGCTGGTGTACAGGTGGTGGAAACCACGGGGTAACTCCCCCAGGGTAGGGTCTTGGGTGCTGGGAAGCTTCCCCGAGGAGGGTGGGTCATAGACCTTATGCCTAGACGAGGTGTAAAGCCTGTGGACTGGACTTTTCCTGTAGTAGGGGACAGAGAAGGTGTCTATGTACAAGGAGAATACACTTAACAATGGACACGTTTCAAATAGATATAGAATACATGTTTACTGGGAAGTTTTGTCTGTAAAACACGTGTCAAACTCATTCCACGGAGGGCCGAGTGTCTGCGGGTTTTCGCTTCACCCTTGTACTTGATAGAGGAATTAAGGTCACTAATTAGTAAGGAGCTCCCGTCACCAGGTTGTCTAGGTCTTAATTGAAAGGAAAAAACAAAAACCTGCAGAGACTCGGCCCTCTGTGGAATGAGTTTGACACCTCTGCTGTAAAATAAAACCTAATCCACTCTAAAACCAGAAGCAGTGTTTAAATTCACCCAAGGTGCCGGCTTTGTACAGATTGACATACAAACAGTCAGAATGAGACATATAGTAGTGTTAGTACGGGTCATACCTGGATGGGGCCATTGGCTTCACAATCTTGTGTCTCACCAGCTCAGATACCTTAGGCTCTCGACAGGCTGTGGACACAGAGAAAGAGCCCTTAACCACGTAATCAACAGTATTGTCCAATAACCTAAACAACAACACTAAAGCACTGTACAGTCTGATGTTATTTAAGCAATAAGGCCCAAAGTGGTGTGGAATATGGCCAATATACCACGGCTAAGGGGTGTTCTTAAGCACGACGCAACATGGAGTACCTGGATACAGCCCTTAGCCATGGTATATTGGCCATATATCACAAACCCCCGAGGTGCCTTATTGCTATTATAAACTGGTTACCAACGTAATTAGAGCAGTAAAAATAAATGTTTTGTTATACCCGTGGTATACGGTCTGATATACCACGGCTTTCAGACAATCAGCATTCAGGGCTCGAACAACTCAGTTTATAAATGTGGATAAACATGTGCAGGGGTTTTATCCAACTGACGGATTGCTGTCAGTATACCTCTCACACACAGTGGTCGCCGGCCACTCCACGAGCCGTCTGAGAGACAGGTGCTCCGGGAGCCTCCACTCAGGATGTAGGAGGGGTTACAGAAGTAGTCCACTGTGTCAGGACCTCCCCCAGAGCCCCGGACCAGCTGGAGGTAGCCATGGTGCAGCCTGGCTGGAGGAGGACACCCCCCCGGGCCTCTGACTGGGTCTGCACCCCTCTGACTGGGTCTAATGGGCTCTGAGAGAGGTGAAGAGAGGGAGGAGAATCATGTATTGAGAAATGTACTGGTCATTCAATGGTCTACCATGACTCTGTCACGTATGTTCATTCCTTGTGTACTCTCTTCTTGTTTTCATTGTGTAGTTTATTTTATTGACACGTGAGGCATCATCTAATGTAATGTACCTGTTCCATCAGTACTCATGTCTGCTTCATTCCTGTCTGTGCTGGGGATCAATAAAGTTGATCCATTCATTTCCATGATCTTGAACTTTACCTTTATCTACCTTTCCACAGATGGGCACTGTGCCACTCCAGGTGGCATTGGGCAGGCAGGTCCTCTGTGGGGTGCCAGTCAGTGTGTAGGGTGGGTGACACAGGTACTGAACAGCCAGGAGTTCATCCCCCAGGCCGTACACAGAGAGGAGCTCTCCGTTCACGGGCCTCGCCGGCAACACACACACCTGTCTCCTAGCAACTGGAAGGAGAGAGAGAGAGAGAGAGAGAGAGAGAGAGTGTGGTCTGTGTAGAAATATTATATCAACCATCCCCAGTTTGGTCTGGACTCCTGAAATGACCCTGAAAGCGCCCTCTTTGGCCTCATGGGTGGAATGTTAATATTTTTATTAAATATATTTTTTTTTTTACTGATGAAAATCCGGTGTTTCTATGTCAAACAGTTTTGTTATATTTCAGTCTTCTGTGTATATATAGTGTAATATTGGGATGCAAACTCAAAATTGAAGACATTTCAACTCTATATCTGACATGGTACAGGTGTCTTCTTTTTTAAAGCCCATAACCATGTGTGTGAGGTGTATACTTTTGTTTCAGAGTAGATTTGTTTAAGACGACCAAGAAACACTCTGTGTGACCCTCATTTTAACCCACTGCAGTAAAAGGTTATCCTTCCAGCAAGCAGTAGAGCTAGGTTTTATAATACCTGAATGAAATGAATAACTCACTTTGTTTGGTGGGGAAATTAGGTTATTGGGAGCAGACGGATCACTAACCATTCTCACAGAGTTGACCTGTGTAACCTGCCAGACATGCACAGCGAAAAGACTGTACTGGGTCCAGGAAACAGGTGCCATGGTGCTGACAAGGGGAGGGGCTGCACGCTGCAAGGGAGCACAACATATGAAACAAACAGACAATTAGACAAATTATTAATGATCATGAATAATAATAATTTGAATAAACAGACAGGATGAGCGACAGACAGGATGACTGACTGACCGACCGGCTGATTGATTGAAATCATTTAAATAATCTTGGCCAAAATATAACCATGTAAGGACATGCAACAATCTATGCTAAAGTGTTGTTCATGATGGCAACCGTGTAGCTCAGTTGGTAGAGCATGGTGTTTGGTAGAGCATGGCGTTTGCAACGCCAGGGTTGTGGGTTCGTTTCCCACGGGGGGCCAGTATGAAAAACAAATGTATGCACTCACTAAACTGTAAGTCGCTCTGGATAAGAGCGTCTGCTAAATGACTAAAATGTAATGTAAAATGTAATAATCCCTGCCTGTAGCTACCCGAGATCTCCTGAAAAGTGGCAAAGAAGCCATCAAAGTTGTTGTAGCCGTCTGAGACAAACAGGACGTGCAGCCTGGTTCCAGAGGTTCTGATTGGTGGAGGCAGCTCATTCCCACAAAACCGGCCAATGACAGGGGAGCTCAGGCTGTCACCATCCCGCAGCTCCACGTAGTCATAGTGACAGTTGAGGTCAGGCTCTAGACTAAGCATGGAGAACCTGGACGGAACCAAACAAGGTCTTGGTTATGATTATGTTTGGCTGTTAAGTAGGAGAAGATACGAATCTATATCCGGTGTCCATGGATTGTGACAGACAACTTCTTCATAGAATACCATTCAACTTCATGAAAACCAATGAGCGATTCAATGAATTTGACAGTATAGTACAGTATGATCAATTCAGGGACCAACCTGAGCTCCACGTTCTCCCCTCTCTCTACCTGCACCCTCCACTCACAGTGTGCATTGATGGGGTAACTCTCCAACATGATGTGGCCCTGGGCTCTACGAATCACCCCTCCACATGCTAGGAACAAGAACACATACTCTGAGCTCACATGATGCAACACAAAAAGATTATAACATTTTTATGGTTTGCAGCAAGTCATTACATTTTTTTTGTAATGAACAGTGTTGGGGAAGCTACTCTGAAAATATAGTTTACCAAGCTACCAATTACATCACATTGGCAGAAGTTAAGCTACACTAAAGTTCTAAACATAGTTTACTTAACTAAAGTTACATATGTAAATCTGAAATGTCATAGAATACAAAATTGCAAGAATAGATCACTCTGGAGTCAGATGATAACAGAATGTGTAATATAGCCTATTAAACATAAGAACTTTCTAGTGAGATTTAGGCAGGTCTGATGCCGAAAAAGAAAGGACATTATTGTCTACTTCACACATTTTCTTTGTGCAAAAAAAGTAGTGTAGTTCCAATAATTAGCTACACTACTACATGGCTATGAAGTAGTGTGTAGTTCCAGTAGTTAGCTACACCGCTACATGGCTATAAAGTAGTGTGTAGTTCCAGTAGTTAGCTACACCGCTACATGGCTATAAAGTAGTGTGTAGTTCCAGTAGTTAGCTACACCGCTACATGGCTATAAAGTAGTGTGTAGTTCCAGTAGTTAGCTACACCGCTACATGGCTATAAAGTAGTGTGTAGTTCCAGTAGTTAGCTACACCGCTACATGGCTATAAAGTAGTGTGTAGTTCCAGTAGTTAGCTACACCGCTACATGGCTATAAAGTAGTGTGTAGTTCCAGTAGTTAGCTACACTGCTACATGGCTATAAAGTAGTGTGTAGTTCCAGTAGTTAGCTACACCGCTACATGGCTATAAAGTAGTGTGTAGTTCCAGTAGTTAGCTACACCGCTACATGGCTATAAAGTAGTGTGTAGTTCCAGTAGTTAGCTAAACCGCTACATGGCTATAAAGTAGTGTGTAGTTCCAGTAGTTAGCTACACTGCTACATGGCTATAAAGTAGTGTGTAGTTCCAGTAGTTAGCTACACTGCTACATGGCTATAAAGTAGTGTGTAGTTCCAGTAGTTAGCTACACCGCTACATGGCTATAAAGTAGTGTGTAGTTCCAGCAGTTACATTTGAAGTCGGAAGTTTACATACAACTTAGCCAAATACATTTAAACTCAATTTTTCACAATTCCTGACATTTAATCGTAGTAAAAATTCCCTGTCTTAGGTCAGTTAGGATCACCACTTTATTTTAAGAATGTGAAATGTCTGAATAATAGTAGAGAGAATTATTTATTTCAGCTTTTATTTATTTCATCACATTCCCAGTGGGTCAGAAGTTTACATACACTCAATTAGTATTTGTTAGCATTGCCTTTAAATTGTTTAACTCGGGTCAAACGTTTCGGGTAGCCTTCCACAAGCTTCCCACAATAAGTAGGGTGAATGTTGGCCCATTCCTCCTGACAGAGCTAGTGTAACTGAGTCAGGTTTGTAGGCCTCCTTGCTCGCACATGCTTTTTCAGTTCTGCCCACACATTTTCTATAGGATTGAGGTCAGGGCTTTGTGATGGCCACTCCAATACCTTTGACTTTGTTGTCCTTAAGCCATTTTGCCACAACTTTGGAAGTATGCTTGGGGTCATTGTCCATTTGGAAGACACATTTGCGACCAAGCTTTAACTTCCTGACTGATGTCTTGAGCTGTTGCTTCAATATATCCACATGATTTTCCTTCCTCATGATGCCATCTATTTTGTGAAATGCACCAGTCCCTCCTGCAGCAAAGCACCCCCACAGCATGATGCTGACAACCCCGTGCTTCATGGTTGGGATTGTGTTCTTCGGCTTGCAAGCCACCCCCTTTTTCCTCCAAACATAACGATGGTCATTATGGCCAAACAGTTCTATTTTTGTTTCATCAGACCAGAGGACATTTCTCCAAAAAGTACAATCTTGTCCCCATGTGCAGTTGCAAACCATAGTCTGGCTTTTTTATGGCAGTTTTGGAGCAGTGGCTTCTTCTTTGCTGAGCAGCCTTTCAGGTAATGTTGATATAGGACTCGTTTTACTGTTGATATAGATACTTTTGTACCTGTTTCCTCCAGCATCTTCACAAGGTCCTTTGCTGTTGTTCTGGGATTGATTTGCACTTTTCGTACCAAAGTACGTTATTCTCTAGGAGACAGAACGCGTCTCCTTCCTGAGCGGTATGACAGCTGCGTGGTCCCATGGTGTTTATACTTGCATACTATTGTTTGTACAGATGAACGTGGCACCTTCAGCCGTTTGGAAATTGCTCCCAAGGATGAACCAGACTTGTGGAGGTCCAATTTTTTGCTGAGGTCTTGGCTGATTTCTTTTCATTTTCCCATGATGTCAAGCAAAGAGGCACTGAGTTTGAAGGTAGGCCTTGAAATACATCCACAGGTACACCTCCAATTACATTTACATTTAAGTCATTCAGCAGACGCTCTTATCCAGAGCGACTTACATGAGCAATTAGGGTTAAGTGCCTTGCTTAAGGGTACATCGACAGATTTTTCACCTAGTCGGCTCGGGGATTAGAAACAGCGACCTTTCGGTTACTGGCATAACACTCTTACCCACTAAGCTACCTGCCGCCCTATTGACTCAATTGACCCAATTGACTCAAATGATGTCAATTCGCCTATCAGAAGCTTCTAAAGCCATGCCATTGTTTTCTGGAATTTTCCAAGCTGTTTAAAGGCACAGTCATCTCAGTGTATGTAAACTTCTGACCCACTGGAATTGTGATACAGTTAATTATAAGTGAAATAATCTGTCTGTAAACAATTGTTGGAAAAATTACTTGTGTCATGCACAAAGTAGATGTCCTAACCGACATGCCAAAAGTATAGTTTGTTAACAAGAAATGTGTAGAGTGGTTGAAAAACTAGTTTTAATGACTCCAACCTAAGTGTATGTAAACTTCCGATTTCAACTGTAGATACACTGCTACATGGCTATAAAATAATTAACTGCTGAAACGGTACCAACATTTCAATTTAGTTCAACTACCACCAAGCTACTGCAAAATGTAGTTACAATACTAGTTGAATTACACGTAGTTCACTACTCCCCAACACTGGCAATGAAACCAGTGAGAAACTCCTAAACACTGTAATTTAGAAAAACGCTCTACCCCTGAAACAGCTTACTCACTCTTGCAGTCTCCACCTGCCCAACCCTGACGACAGTCTGTACAGAATCTCCCTCGGATGAAGAAATCGTCCCTGGCCTCCCACGTCCCATTGTGACAGGTCTTACAGTTCTCAAACAGACTGCAGCCTGAGGGAAGAGCAGAAACAGGGGGACCAGTGGATCAGACCAGCGTTCCTGCAAGCAGTTAAATGACATGCAATTTCAACCAATGTTTTATCACTTTTAAATGTTTGATTAATTAAACGTTTATAAATCCGAAAGAAAAAGTGAATAAACGACTTATAACCGGTATAAATCCTTGTATGTACATCTTAACGTAAAGCGTTATCATCATGTGAAGAATAAGAAGAAAAAGGTCAGTGTACAAACAGTTGTATTGGGTAAGAAAGCTGGAAGGGAGCAACAGGGAAGCAGTAGAGGCACAGATTATAAGAAGGAGCCAGATGTCTCACCGGATGTATACATCTGAAGCGTCCGTTTAGAGCTTCTTCTCACCACCAAATATGGTGATGAGAGGAAGTCCAATGGCGGGAAGTGGGAGAAAATGGAGCTAAATGAAACTTGGCGGACATTCTGCACATTTTCTCATTGATAAAACATTCGATCTCATTACAGTTCTCTTCCCAAAATTACAATCTGTACAGAGTGGACTAAGTTTTGTAGACTTTACCCTTTGCCAAAGTTTCAAAAAATGGTGTCGTTTAGAAGGAATGCAACGGCGAATTGAATTATTGCACATGCACACTTCACAAAGAAGGCATTACCTAGCAGAAATATGCAAATATATGCTAAAACCCACCAATAGGATCTCGCTAGGTCGTGCTTGTTCTGCCCACTATGCTTCATTTGCTCCCACTAGAAACGACACCGATGAGATATCTTGGGTTAGTTACCAGTATCTTTGGTAGAGGTCTGATAGGTTGTTTACCAGGGTGGATGATGCAGGGGTCACACTGGTCCAGTTCATTGCGGCAGCAGGGGACGGAGTACCCGACCCGTGCACCCTGGGAGGGACACCTACACTGGATCAGGTGGTACTCACAACAGTCCCCACACATGTGGTTCCACTCTGAGCTGGGACACTTGTCATCCACCACACCTCTGGAATCTAAATCAAAGCAATCAGTCAATCAAATGTATTTTCTAAAGCCCATTTTAGCGTGGCAGGTTAGAGCGTTGGGCCAGTAACCGAATGGTCGCTAGATCTAATCCACGAGCCGGCAAGGTGAAGAATGTGCCCTTGAGCAAGGCACTTAACCCTAATTGCTCCAATGGCTGTCCCTGGTCGTGACGCCACTCCCCTAGGGCCTCTCACATACAAACACATTTCCAATTCACACATGTATTAATACACACTTGTACAACACATGATACCAAGCCTAAACTCAAAAGAACAAGCAATGCCGTATCAAGGGAGTTTCACATTGAGACCGGCATGTTGTGAACCCAACATGTCATGAGGCACGGCGTTCATCTGTCTATAATTACTGCTTCTGTAAAATAACATGCTCTATAGTCTACATGAATGCACGTTTTGATTCATAACATGTACTTTCCAAAATAATATTTAGCTACAGTTTGAAGGCAACACAAAGCAAAGCACACCTCAACTGTATCCTCCCTGTACTGGAAGAGTGTTTTTTGGGCTAAAATTATTTGTATTAAGCTTATTTTTGCTATCCCAGAGATCTGGTTATCACGTTTGCTTGAGTAGGGCTCTAATGTGTTTAACCTGGTAGCCCAATTCTAATCTTTTTTTTTCCCACTAATGGTCTTTTGACCAATCAGATCAGCTCTTTTGCCAATGATTGGGGAAAAGATCAGAATTGGGCTGCCTGTGTAAATGTAGCCATAGCTACATAATACACCAGGTAGTTTGGATCCTGGATGCTGATTGGCTGAAACAGCATTCCAGCAGTGTGTACAGTGGCTTGCGAAAGTATTCACCCCCCTTGGCATTTTTCCGATTCTGTTGCCTTACAACCTGGAATTAAAATTGATTTTTTGGGGGGGGTTTGTATCATTTGATTTACACAACATGCCTACCACTTTGAAGATGCAAAATATTTTTTAATTGTGAAACAAACAAAGAATAAGACAAAAAAACAGAAATTTGAGCGTGCATAACTATTCACCCAAGTAATTTTTTTCATTTCACTTCACCAATTTTGACTATTTTGTGTATGTCCATTACATGAAATCCAAATAAAATGTCATTTAAATTAGAGGTTGTAATGGAACAAAATAGAAAAAAAACGCCAAGGGGGATGAATACTTTTGCAAAGCACTGTATATCAGACAAAATGCCACGGGTATGATGCAAAACTTCCTCCCTGTTATATTTATGTTGGTAACCAGTATATAATAGCAATATGGCACCTCAGGGGTTTGTGGTATATAGCCAATGTATCACTGCTAAGGGCTGTGTCCTAAGAACAGATTTTAGGCGTGGTATATTGGCCAATATATCACACCGCCTCGGGCCTTATTGCTTAAGTATAGCATGTGTAAACTGGAAGAGGGTTTAAGGGTAGCAATCCTCTGTGAGACTATAATTTGTTTGATACCTCTCATCAACTTCCAGGTGTCTTGTGGCAAGTTCTATGTGAGAGACAAGAAAAAAAGGACCCAATGTGATTCCATGCAGTTATTTTACAGCTCTCTGTTGACTAACTCTGCTGAGTGGGTTAATCCTATTGGAACAGGGGGTAATGTGCTTGAATCGTAAATTCATGGTTCAAAGTTCATTACCTGCTCCCCCAGGGGTCATTACAATAGCAAGAAACCCCCCCAAACGCAATCTAACCCTATCTCGTGATGGTGCCAAAGACGTGTCTTTTACCCTCTACAGACTAAGCCCTGTCTAAGCTGGGGTTCTACTGAGCTATTATATGAACTGTTTTAAGAAGGTCATACCAAGGATCATTTAGCAATTTGATTTGAAATTTTAAGACCCCTTGAAGTATAAAATACTACCTTGCCAACATCATGCAAAGCTGTCATCAAGGCAAATGGTGGCTCCTTTGAAGAATTTCAAATATAACATATATTTTTTGTTTAATTTTTTTTTGGTTAATGCATGATTCCATATGTATTATTTCATAGTTTTGATGTCTTCACTATTATTCTACAATGTAGAAAATAGTAAAAATAAAGAAAAACCCTTGAATACATATATATACATACATACATACATACACACACATACATACATACATACATACATACATACATTTGAAGTCGGAAGTTTACATACACCTTAGGCAAATACATTTAAACTCTGTTTTTCACAATTCCTGACATTTATTCCTAGTAAAAATGCCCTGTCTTAGGTCAGTTAGGATCACCACTTTATTTTAAGAATGTGAAATGTCAGAATAATAGTAGAGAGAATTATTTATTTCAGCTTTTATTTCTTTCATCACATTCCCAGTTTACATACACTCAATGAGTATTTGGTAGCATTGCCTTTAAATTGTTTAACTTGGGTCAAACGTTTCGGGTAGCCTTCGAAAAGCTTCCCACAATAAGTAGGGGGAATTTTGGCCCACTCCTTCTGACAGAGCTGGTGTAACTGAGTCAGGTTTGTAGGCCTCCCTGCTCGCACACGCTTTTTTAGTTCTGCCCACACATTTTCTATAGGATTGAGGTCAGGGCTTTTATTTCTTTTTCACCTTTATTTAACCAGGTAAGCCAGTTGAGAACAAATTCTCATTTACAACTGCGACCTGGCCAAGATAAAGCAAAGCAGTGCGATAAAAACAACAACAACACAGAGTTATGTGAAGGCCACTCCAATACCTCGACTTTGTTGTCCTTAAGTGTTAACCTCTTATGGATCAGACCCTTTTTTTCAATTTTCGCCTAAAGTGACATAACCAAATCTAACTGCCTGTAGCTCAGGACCTGAAGCAAGGATATGCATATTCTTGATACCATTTGAAAGGAAACACTTTTAAGTTTGTGGAAATGTGAAATTAATGTAGGAGAATATAACACATTAGATCTGGTAAAAGATAATAATAAAACAAACTTTTTAGTTTTATGCCACTAGATGGCAGCAGTGTGTGCAGTTTAAAAAATAAAAAATAAAAAAATTGCTATAAAAAAAAATCTGATTGCAATACTGGACTATTTTGTATCAAGTCTACCCAAATATGCCAAATTGGTCAATTTATACATTTTCAAGTACATAACTCTAGAGAACATACAAAAATGATATGGTAATACAAAATGTAAGTTTACACACTCCCAGGAATGTCATACATGATGGATCATTAGCTTATACACCAACTTTCACACATCTAGATGGCCAGGCGGGGTGGGTGTGGAGCCAGAGACAGCAGGGGTTCAAACTGTAGAACCCAGTTCCTACATTTGAATACAAAAATGGATTTCATCAAACAAAACTATGCTACATTTTATCTCTGGGACCCTTAGGATGATAAATCAGAGCAAGATTACTGAATGTAAGTACATTATTTACCTTCAGAGGTGAATGTATCAAACCAGTTGTCGTGATTAGTTTTTGTTGTTGTTGTGCACTCTCCTCAAACAATAGCATGGTATTTTTTCACTGTAATAGCTACTGTAAATTGGACAGTGCAGTTAGATTAACAAGAATTTAAGCTTTCTGCCCATATAAGACGTGTCTATGTCCTGGAAAGTTTGCTATTACTTACAACAGTCATCCTAATCACATTAGCGCACGTTAGCTCAACCGTCCCGTATACGGGACACCGATCCCATAGAGGTTAATTAACTACTACAGTCATACATATTCTCATTCCAGTCTGGTCAAAATGAGTGTGGCAATACACAGACATTTTCCCCAGCTTACTAACGCCAGAGAAGTTAAAACCCAGACATTACTTAGTATGTGACCAGCGAAGTTATAACCCAGACTTCACTAGGTACAGTATTTGGACCTGAGAAGTTAAAACCCAGACTTCACTAGGTATGTGACCAGAGAAGTTAAAACCCAGACTTCACTAGGTATGTGACCAGAGAAGTTATAACCCAGACTTCACTAGGTACAGTATTTGGACCAGAGAAGTTAAAACCCAGACTTCACTAGGTATGTGACCAAAGAATTAAACCACAGACATGACTAGGTGTACCCATATGACTCAGAGGGGAAATTCTTTACTCAGCAACTGCAATTACAACAAAAGCAAAAAACTCTAACAATGGAAGTCCTGGGAACACTTCAGAATAGGGAGGCTAACACAAGTTACAGCATGCTCAGTAGGGTAATACATCTGAATTAAATGTGTAATCGTCAGTGTATGATGAAATCATCGCTCCAGCTCTTACCGTGGGGCCAGGCACTTCCATGGAGGCAGAGTAGAATGACACGGAGAAGAAGAGGCAGGAGGTGTCTTGGTTGCAGATGAGGGGGCATCGGCGCCCTCTGGCTCACCAGAACCATAGAGCTAGGAACCAGAACAGACATGATGTCACTGAGGAGTGACAGGAGTCCGGAATCTAAAGTGTTCCTATTCAGAACGCTCCACATCAACCCCACTATCCTCTCTTTCTCTGTGCTCTAGATGTGACGCAGCTGTTGAGGAGATCACTCACACACACCACACTAAAGAGAGAGATTTAACCCTTTCTTTTCACCAGGAGTCACACTAGCATTCTGCACTCTCTCTCGCTCTGTAATGATGGACAAGCATCTATGCGTACTCACCATGCATCTGGACTCTCCAGCTTCTGTTTTTACAGACATGCCATGTGGAGTTCTGGAGCTCCAAAGGAAAAGGGGCGTGGCTGCATGTTGGCATGTTGAGCGTTTGAGGGAAAACACGGTCACTTTTAATGGAGCAAACAGAGATGGTGATACTTCAGGGAAATAGTTTTTCCATCTGTGTGTATGGCGGGTGAATTCAGGGAAGCCTGAATCAGGATGCCATTGTACTGTAACCCCCTCAGGCTCTGGCCTGCAAGATCTGCGGGGGAGGCCATGCCAACAAACACTGATAAGCAGAAATATCATTCCTGTTCATAGAGTTATGTCTATAGGACTGAACCTGGGCAAAGCTTCTGTAATGATGACAGTGTATTATCTACTAAATGGCCCCAGGCAATGGGGCGGACAGGCACTGCACAGCTCATTGCAATCACACTGTTTATTTTCCATTACCTGGCTTGGATACAGTTTCCATGTTGAAAAATCTCCCTTTTTCCAGGCATTGCATCCAGATGGGACTCAGAGTTCAGATTTTAACTGACCATAAGGACCAGAACCATTAGGTTTAGTGGACATTTGCCTTCTACTTCTAGAGAAGCTTGAGAAGAAACCAAATACTTTATGTACTATAATTTACAAACCCTAGCCTGTAACCCTTCGACACTTGTGTACATCGGAACACAAAGACTATAAAATGCCTTAGTAAGCTAAATACATAACCAAAAACAGTCTTGGAGAATCGACTACAGCCAAGGTAAAATGGAAAAATCATGTAGGTTTCTATTTTGAGTGGACCATCCCTTTAAGCAATATGGTAACAGCTTAACATTCCCTTTGTGAATTATACACACCTGAAAGACGAGACAAGAGCCACCTGGTGGTTATGTATATAAGCAGCATTTAATTAGAAATAAAATATTTTACACTTTTACAAATTAAGTAAAAACACAATTTTGATTTAGAATACATCCATTTTACAAAAGAAACATACATTGAGTAGCCATGAGGGGTAGAAGGATAAAGGAGAATATATGACAGAGTGACTTGGGGTTACACCGGACGACAACACATTGACGGGTCAAACAGCACAGACTGCCGAAACAGACTCATGAGATTAGTTTTGACTCACGAGTCATGCGAGCACAATGACTCTTTAGCATTGAAGCAACGGTGAACCAGAGCCATATCTAAAGATCTAGTTTATAATAGAAAATATATATAATAATCTCTATACATTTCTCTGTGTGTTCCATTGCTATGATTCAACAGTTAATTGCTATACTCGGCGCAATCCCTTGTGCTATTTGACAGACCAATCAACAAATCATTTCACATTAGAACTTATTGATAGAACTTGATCAAATGTAACTGTGTAGTTAGTACAACAACAAGGGGTATGGATTATATTTGACCCTTTCCTTCATTTTACACTGTAGGCACAATAGCAGATTTCCTCTATATGGGACTTGGATCAACAGCACTGTTAAGGGCTTTTCACACTACTGACCCAAGACAAACAAAGCTGTACTGAGCTGGCCTGGTTACAAATCCAACATAGTTGATGGCACCATGCTGAAAAGGACAATGTGATCAGAGCCAGCAGTTGGGGTAGGTACGATAGTGTTAAAAGGGTATTTGTTACTGGTCCACAATGCTTCATATTGTACTAAAATCTCTGTGCTGAGTTAGCACAGAAACACACGCCATGTCACAGACATTCATACCAACGAGTCTGTTTTTAAGAAGTAGTGGTGATCGAACATACTGTATAATAAAGTGCTTTACTTAAAGTGACAGTTCACACCCAAAATCTAAACTTCGTGAGACGTTTGCAAGTGGACAATGGAGTGCTAGTCGTTCTCGTTCATGTATAGTTGTAGAGGTTGAGGAGGTCAGCTCTATAGAGGTCGAGGGCAGTCTCTGAGAAGGCAGCCATGCCATGCTAGGTGGTAGTCTGTCTGTCTGTTTTACATCCTTGTATTGCGTTGGAAGACTACCAAACAAGCAGTGGTAACCAGGCTCTGTCGTAGCCGGCCGCGACCGGGAGACCCGTTCACCAATTCACACGACGGGAAGATTAGCACCCTCATTCATCAATATCAAAAGAGGAGAATTTAATCTGTGTATTTTACATTGCATTCATAATCTTACCAAGAAATCCATGTTAGACAATGCACATTTCCACTATTCCCATAGTAAACTTTGGCTTTCAGTTGAGTCACGTTACCAGTCAGATCCCTAATCCACTCTAACGAAGGGCCCTACCTCTAACGAAGGGCCCTACCTCTAACGAAGGGCCCTTCGCATGCAGGTAAGTGCCAGCCTTACGAGCGTTTTGTTTTAGACCAATCAATACTTTAATGTAAGCTGACACCTAAAGTTAAATCGATTTTCTCTCACATAATTAGCCTTCATTAAAAAGCAAACGACAGCTAAGCTTAAGCAAACTTAAAGCAGAATTGATGTAAGCTTATCAGACTGGAATGTGTTGTATGCAGTGTTATATGCGAATCAATGCGATGCAAATGGAAAAAAAACTAGGACAATGGAAAAGGAGTCTGGCTCCAGTAATCTCTTGAAGCCAGTCAGATTGTTGCAAAATCAAATTCAGGGATGTAGCTCAGTTGGTAGAGCATGGCGTTTGCAACGCCAGGGTTGTGGGTTCTAAAATAATGTATGAACTCACTAACTGTAGGTCGCTCTGGATAAGAGCGTCTGCTAAATGACGTAAATGTAAATGTAATTGAAAAAGTTGGTAGAACCACGAAAACCCTTGGTGAGATGGAAGGGATAAACTAACAGTTCAACACTAAATCAACCTTTGGATCCCAGGGGAGAACTAGCAGTGACTCGTGTGGTGTAACATCACTAGTAGTATGGCATAGCACATAGGGAGAGAGTAGATAGATGCCCCTCACGCGAGGTGTCCCCAACCTTTCCTCCTCGAGACACGTTGGTGAGGACATCACAGGTTCTTCCACTCACCTATACCAGAGAAAGCACAAGCTAAAGATGGTTTCTCTTTGGGGCGACCAGTAAGCAAATGCTGCTAACCTGATTTTGACCGAATTGCTCTGATTTCATGACAAAATGTCAATTTAATGTCAAACTTGTATAAAAAAAAAAAAAATACATCTCAAAACCTCCGGAGATCCTCTGGAACAGTCTTGTGGCTCTATAGTTCGGGAATCCCTGCCCTAACCTCAAACGCCAGTCCGATGCCCCCTGACACCACATCTCTATAGTTTGGGAAGCCCTGCCCTAACCTCACACGCCAGCCCGATGCCCCCCGACACCACATCTCTATAGTTTGGGAAGCCCTGCCCTAACCTCACACGCCAGCCCGATGCCCCCTGACACCACATCTCTATAGTTTGGGAAGCCCTGCCCTAACCTCACACGCCAGCCCGATGCCCCCTGACACCACATCTCTATAGTTTGGGAAGCCCTGCCCTAACCTCACACGCCAGCCCGATGCCCCCCGACACCACATCTCTATAGTTTGGGAAGCCCTGCCCTAACCTCACACGCCAGCCCGATGCCCCCTGACACCACATCTCTATAGTTTGGGAAGCCCTGCCCTAACCTCACACGCCGGCCCGATGCCCCCTGACACCACATCTATATAGTTTGGGGAGCCCTGCCCTAACCTCACACGCCAGCCCGATGCCCCCTGACACCACATCTTATGTGAACTACTGTAGGCCTATGTGGTGAGCTGGAGGTCAATCGCAGCACACCATTTTACAATCTTAGCCAATGAGAACACAGCTAGAGCAGAGGACGTTCATAATAGGGAGTTCTTTTGACAAACGAGGAAGTGAGTCAAATACTCTACGTGCAAACTGAGGCACGCGACAGGGGCGTGACATATTACCATTAGGATTCCCTTCATACCATGTGTCAAAAGATACACACGGCTACAGGGTGAGGCTTCCCTTAGCCCTAAACCACACCAGCACAGAATAGAACCACACACACAAACCTCGGAGAGTGAACTGATCACGCTCTCGTCAATAGAAAAACGGTTACTGATCTTCTACATAAAACACAGCAGGAAAATGTCAGCGTGTACTGAGTGCAACAGCTGGATCTACAGCCTATATATATCACTGAAACCTTGATGACAGGTTGATATGGTATTGGTGGGCATCGTTTTACTGCAGATCTAACTAACAACTGCGGTTTGTTTTGCTGTCTGCGTTGTTTTTGCAGGTTTGGGCGGTGGCTACTGACAGTCGACGGACCCGTGGACGAGG